>NW_004191847.1:449872-491810 GCF_000330505.1 Entamoeba invadens IP1
TAATTTTTGTTATTCAGTTTTGTTTTTTGATTTGTTTTGTTTATTATAAATCTTGGTTTTTTCAATCAAAACGAACTTGGACAGTTTGATCAATTTATTTTTTTGCGGACAAAGCATGTAATAACAGTGAAAACAAAGTTGTTACAAACAACGGTTGGGTGAACCTTTTTTTATTGTTTAAAGTTATATTAACAACAAGCGAATATTTGATAACAAACAACCTGAATTTTTACCAAAGAAATTGATAACAACGAGGCAAATCATAAACAATAAAATCAACATGATTGACAGACTCAAACATCGAAATGAAATTCCGTCGTTGAGTAAAAGTTGCGCTTGTAAAATGGTTCTGGTAAAGTGGATGTCAGTTTTTTCTTTTAATACAAAGAGTTTATTAAAAATGTCTCAAAGTACTATTGCTTAGAACCAAAATTTTTCGAGTAAACGGTGCCAATATAATTGGTTTGTTAGTAATATTTTCCCAATATTTTGTTCAAAAATATTACCAAATCAACTGTATTTATTCACTTTGAGATGTTTGAAAATGATAGGTGAAAAGGTCTTAACTTTATTTATGTTATTGATTGTGTTATTGGTTATTTAGTTTCTGAATACTTATAATTTTAATATCCTTTTTTAAGCTTATCTTTTCCTGTAAGTTGAAAACATTTTCATTAATAATTGACCCAAAAAAATAAATAAGGTTTATGGACAGACTTGACATTTGATTCAAATGTTGTTCTGAAAAACAACACTAAAACGTATTATATAAATATTAATACTATTACTAATTAATTATAATTATCTAACTTTTTTTAATGAATTAGAATGTATTAATGAAATAATAAATAATAATATTCTTTTCAACATACAACTCAAAAAAATAACACAAAAATGAATAACAAAAATATGAATAACAAAAAAATCGTCCCTATTGAGTCAACTCCGACACCACTATTCCCCGACTGCTATCGTCTTTAATTTCTGAACTCGAGGTGAGCACTCGTACCCCTTCCCCCGCGGTCAGACTATTAATTTTCAGTCTCCCTCCATCCTTTTTTGCCAACATTGTTTTTGCTCTTTCTTTTCTTGAGACTTTACTTTTTGGTGAGTTTGACAAATCCTTCATTGACGTTGAGAACAAGTCGTTTTTCTGTTTTGAGAAATCGAGAGAGATTGAACTGAACGACGCCCGACTGACTTTCTTTCCTCCAGAACTTCCCAAAAACGACGCAGAAAGTCTCCATTGCTTTTTACAGTCGCCAAGTTCCATCTTAATTTGTTCAGTCAATAAATCATATTGTGGGTGGTTCAGTGGTTGAAAGGCGGGGTAGCTTGGGGGTTGGACCCCGAGTTCCTCATTTCTCTTTTTGACGTCGCAGAATGCTGTCTCGTGGTTTCTCAACAAATATTCGAAGGTGGAGATTGCCGTTTTTGTGTAGACGAGTTCGTTCATTTTCCCGTTTTGTGGATTTTCGCAGACAACAAGTCCAACGCACTTCGCCAAATTTGTTTCGTCCATTTTGTTGATGTCCTTTTTCAATATGATTTGGTGCAAAAACTCACAGAAGTACCACAAAGTGTTTTGATTGTGTTTCGGAAGACTATTAACAAACTCGCGTGGGTTTGGAAGACCACTTGGCATATTAATATAGTCGTGGAACCACTCCGGAGGGATTAAAGGAACAACTAAGACGTGGAGGTACTGTTTAAGAAACGACGACGCAGTGCTAATCTCATCCTTCTCGTCGAATTTCAAGTCCGCGTCGTTCTCGACGAGTTCGCGGAGCTCACGAATTTTGCGACTGTTTGCGTTGATGCGAAAGATGCCCTCCAATTGGTCTGCGTTCTTCTTCTGCATAAATTCAATACACCGATAGACTACATTGGGGACACGCCAGCGCGACTTCTTTATCGCGACTTCGATGGGGTATTGGAAAACACCAAACGCCTTCATATAAGGCGAGAGCTGTGCGACCCAATACTTCATCTCAGCGTGGGTTTTACATATGAAAATGTATTCGTGGTCGTATATGATCTCAAACATATTTGCTTGTTCGGGATCTGCTTCGGAAGGCTTGTAATCTTTTGGGAAGAGAGTTTTGTTGACGGAGAGTGTGATGAAGGCGCGAATAACTTGAATGGTCTTTTTGTTGATGTATAAAATAGGAAAAGTGGGATCGGGTATAAGCTCAACTCGCATGTCTTTGATCTTTTTGTTGCACAAAATAGAGACGACGCGTGAGTCCGACACTCGGCTCATCTTTTTTAATTTCAAGTTTGATTTAAAATGATACTTTTTTGTTATTCATTACTTGCTTTGAAGTGTTTAAAAGTGCATTCGGATATATGACAGAAGACTATAACTACTACTTTTGGGATGAAGTGGTTCTCTCGATTTAGAACAAAATGAATTTTGATGTATTTTAAAAGGGAGAATCTAACTCTACAAATGGTTATTGTATAATTTCTTTATTGTTTGGAGAAAGCCGTGTTTCTAAAATA
This sequence comes from Entamoeba invadens IP1, assembly GCF_000330505.1. Taxonomy (NCBI): domain Eukaryota; phylum Evosea; order Mastigamoebida; family Endamoebidae; genus Entamoeba; species Entamoeba invadens. Next base: position 452,378 of record NW_004191847.1, read on the forward strand.
TCATCAAAATTTTTTTGGTGAGTCGACTATTAAATTGATGACTCGGGATATTTATACCAATTTCTATTATAAAATTATTGGAATCAATTAAAACTTTTTTGCTCTATTGAGTTCTTCTATTGGTTTTTCGTGTGTTATATCACCACGTCTATGGTTTAACTCTGAAATTGTAATTGTGTGTAAAAAATAGTGTGAAAATAAACAGTTCAAATTATCAAAATTATCGAAATGAAAAAACTATTTTTGGTAGTTTTATAAATAAAAAATGGAAACTTTGAATTAATTAATTTTTAGAATTTTTTTTAAAGTTTTAATTTATGGTATTATTTAATTATAATTATTATTAATAATTAGTAGAATAGTTAATATGATAATTTTTACTCAAAAAATGTTAAATAAATACTGTGTTTAAAATACACTCAAATTTTATTATTAGATGTAATTAATAGTTATATTATTCTAATAATATATTTAATAGAATACATAATTATTTTTCAAGAAGTAAAAATTTCCCAAAAATTTGTGTAAAATTTGTTATTTAAAGGTTTTGATGATTAATTTATTTATTAAAATCATTGATTTTCTAACTTTATATTATATTTTAATAATAAAAAAATCATTATTTTTCCTATTATTATTAAATAACAATAATTATTTTAAAACTAATAATGATTTGTTTGTAATTAATAATATAAAAACTATAAAAATAATTATAAAAAAATTTAAATAAAATATAACTATAAAACCATCAACAACTAGTTTTTCAAAACATTTTTGTTTTTATTTTTGCAACAAAAAAAAATGGAAACGTCATTACTATTTTGGGTTTAAACACAAAAAACAATTTTTAATAAATATAATAATAAAACTATTATAACTAATAACTGAACGAGTAAGGAAACCCGATATAATAATCAAAACAAGAGTAACCCAAATACAACAAAGTAAAATAAAGAATGAATTTTTCATTACAATTAATAAGTAAATCAACTAGAAAAAGTAATTGTGACAAAAGTCATGTTATTTCTTCTCTTCTTATTATCAGTGAATTCACAGAAAACTGTGAACGTTTGCACCAGTCGTCGTCCTGTCTTTCTGTTCAATGGGATTTTGGGAAGTTCTCTTAGCGCGAACATAAGCAACTATGGCTCAAATGAAGTTGATTCAGCCTGTTGGGAACACCAAGCGACTAATCAACGTGTCTGGGCCTCTTACGATTTACTGAACCCATCGACTCGCAAATGCATTCCGCAGTACTTACAAATGCATTACGACGTTGATACGCATCAAATGAGGAATGCCGAGAACGTCGAATTGTATTACCCCAACGCCAACTCTGTTAATGGTGTTTCGACCATTTCGCCGGATCCAATCACTAAAAACCTTTTAAGACTTTACGCTGATATTGTCGACAATTTACAGGCAATTGGGTATGAAGACATGTACGACTTACAAGTCGCTGCTACCGATTGGAGGGTCATGAAACAGAGTACCGTGTGGACACAAAACATTAAGAAGAACATTGAAACTGCATTTAACATTGCAAACAAAAAGGTCATTTTAGTTGGACACTCGATGGGGGGATTAACTATTTCGGACTTTTTAGAGGACATGGGACAGAAGTGGGTCGACAAATACATTCAACGAGTCGTTTCAATATCAACGCCATGGCTCGGCGCAGTCAAAACTATTAAAGCACTTTTGGAGGGCGACAATGCCGACTTGCCAAAAGAAGTTATACCACTTGATCTGTTCCTTAACGCGTCCAGAACATTTGAATCGGTGTATGCGATGGCGCCAAATGAACTTTATTATAAGACTGAAAATGGACTCCTCTCTGCAAAGGAACTTGTGAAGCTGTTGGATTCATTTAAAGACGAGGTGGATGAGAAAGGTGACTTTGTCAACAACGCTCTGAAGCTTAGTAAGAGAAATTATAAAAAAAGAGGTGTCAAATACCCATTGACGTGTATGCATGGACATAACGTGAACACTTTTGTTGGGTATCAAATGGTCAACGGACTACTGGAGAAGGTGTATGAGAATGAAGGAGATGGTACCGTTGAGTCACAGAGTCTTTCTTATTGCGACCAACTTGGAATGGAAAATTTTGTAGGACTCACCATTTATGGAGCGTCTCATGTCGGCATCTTGAAGTCAGATTCAGTCATCAAAATAATCCAAGAATACGCATGTGATGAAGTCGACTATGTCCCTGAGCCACTTACCTTTTGGGAAAAAGTGATAGTCATAGCGTATGAAATCTTTAACTTCTTTGTCGAGCTTTTTGATTAATAAAGAAGTCGCTTTTGAATTTTGTTATTTAATTCATTCTAATCATATTTTTTAATTTAGTTTTTTTTAATATTATTTATCATAATATAATTTATTTAAAAAACAGAGAAACTCAATTTTTTTGTACAATTGTAATAATTTAGTTTTAATTTTTATTTTTATACTAGTAAAAGATAGTAATTGTTATTAATACATAGAATAGTAAATATTATTACTATTCTTGTTATAGAAAAAATACAAGACAAAGAGAAATTATAATAATTCTAATTTTTTAAATAATAATTTAAATAATAATATTATGAGTATTTTGTTTTGAGTATTTAACAGTAAAAAATTCTTATTCGAAAGAGGCAAAAAAGGGTTTGAAATAACTAATGAATTTCGTGTTTTTCATATTAAAAAGACCGAATTCGATATTTAAAATTCGAGAGACATTTCTTTGAAAGAATGAAAAATCCAAATTAGCAAAGATTTGAAGATCTAAACACCCCGATAAAGTAGTCTTATTTAGTTGAAATTATTTATTCTCTCGACCGTGTTTTACTTACCCATTTCTATTATTGTTATACAGAAATTTTGACTTCCTGTGTAAATGAAACGAACTTTAAAACAGTCAAACCAATGGAATTGACATTCGACTGGAAACTTGCAGTTGGGTCGATTGGTTCCCTCTTCTTTGCGGTACTTTGTGCCGGCTCAGGTATAGGTGGTGGGTGCTTTTACCTTGTTATTTTTGTTCTGATTCTTCAAATGGACGCACACGAAGCTGTTCCATTGAGTAAAATCACGACTTTTGGTGTAGCATGTGGGGGCTACTTAGTTCTCTGGATGAAGATGCACCCGACAATCAAGTACAAGCCACTCATTTCGTATGCAACGGCGTTGATGGTGGAGCCCTTAACGATATATGGGACAATGCTTGGGGTTATTTTAAACATCACATCTCCAAGTTGGTTGATTATAGTAGTTTTAGTGTTGTTACTTGGGTACACGTCCTACAAGACTTTCACAAAGGCGTGGAAACAGTACAAAGCAGAGAACGAGAAAATGAAACAAGCAAAAATCGCGATAGAAATGAAAGAAGAGAAGCAACCGGATCAAGACACTGCAAACGATGACATGACGACGGAGAGTCTCAAAACGGGAGCAGAAAGTGACGACAAAGTGCAAAGTGGTGTCATCGTCTCCGATAAAATCGACTTAAACGAGTCGACACCTCAGGACGACAAAAACGAACAAGGCACTGGCCCACAGTTACTCCCACAAGACGAGAATGAAACAGTCGAAGATACAAAAAAGAAAGAAGAGAAAATTCTCTTCAAACGCGAAGTCTTAAAGTCGATTCTCTCCATCATCATATTAATAGCAGTCTGGGCAGTGATGTTTTGTATTGTCATTTTACGTGGCGGGGGAAAGATGGATTCCGTCGTTGGTGTACAATGTGGAACACCATGGTATTGGATATTGACTGGAGTCGGCGCGCCTTTGATGTTAACTGTCACTTTAATAGTTGGTGGGGTGTTGTGGTACAAACATCGTGGAGAGCATATCGAAGGTGAAGTACAATGGAGTGTGAAGAATTGTATAATAATACCTGTTGGGGCGTTGTTTGCTGGTGTATCTGCAGCGTTTTTGGGAATAGGTGGTGGAATGGTGATTGGGCCCATATTGTTAGGTTTGTGGTGGAATAGATATAGTATGATATATAGTATGATATAGTATACTATAATACTATATATTATACTATAATATAATATTTGTAATACTATAAATAAATAACACATAGAAATTGGTGTACTTCCTCAAGTGGCTACAGCGACGAGTGCATTTATGATTATGTTCACTGCGTCATCCTCATCACTTCAATATATTATAGATGGGAAACTCGACTTGTATTGTGGGTTATGGTACTTTGGTATTGGGTTTATCGGGGCTGCTTTTGGACAATTTGGCTTTTCAAAGATTGTTCAGAAGATGAATAGACAGAGTGTCATCGGATTTTTCTTAGGTGCTTTAATAGTCCTTTCGACATTAGCGATGGTAGCAATGACTGTTATCCAGCTCATTCAAGATGTGAAGAACCATAACTTAGGTTTCCATCATCTCTGCAAAGCGGTTGAAGACTCATTCTCGTCGTTATCAACTTCTTTCTCATTGTATTCCGAGTCGGCCTTTTCGAGCGTATCGATTGCTTCTTCTTCTGATTTATGACTTGATTGTCTCCTTATTATATTAGTTTTATTCATTTTCAAGAATTATAATAATATTATTACTAGTAATACTAATATCTTTATAGAACATAATCTGATAGTATTAATACTATTATTATATAGTAATTGTATTAACAATACAAATATAGTAATATACTAGTATTAATATTAGTAATATTATAATAATTTTATAATACATTTATAATAATATACTAGAATTAATACTATTCAATCAACCCGAAAGAAACAATTTATAACTTGTTTACCATTTGTATGGCAGATTATTCTCAATGGACACAGTCTTTTCAATTCTGAACTTAAATGGCGTCTCGAGGAACCTCCAAATGACGTCGACGAACAAATTGAGACCGACCATCATTGATACGACGTACAGCATCCCAAACAGTTTCCACGAGAGTAAAAAGTCCAAGAATGGACTTTGAATGACGCAGAGGGATTTATATATATATGGTGTTCCCCAGTGAGTAGATAGACTGTAGTGTGTATCTTTTGTCTTACAAATCTCTCGAATTTTATCAAAGACTTCGTTTTGATTTTTGACCATTTCTGGAGTGAGTCTGATGTTTTCTTCGATCGTCACTCTTAACATGGCGTTCTTTGGTATTTTCCCGATTTTTTGTGTTTCCTTTTCCCAACTTTTATATGAAATGCGTTGCGTCGTTTTGAACGTTGTTTTTGTGAGTAAAACAAAATGTTCGTCCTCTTCGTCATCGATTTGTTGGTATTCACTTTCCTTGTGTTTTAATATCTTAGTGATGTAATGGTAAGCCTCCCCAACAACATGTCCGTCCGGTTTTTGGGCCAAATACTTTGTTAAAATTGCGTTTAAGTCGTGGTCGAAACTTCCGTTCCAGAGTTCCATTAAAATTGAGTGTGCTGCGAAGATTCTGTGATATGTGTCGGTGTCTCTATAAAAGATACGTGCGATGAAGATGACAATCAACTCGATCAATATCGTCGACACAAATACACCACTCGCAACTATCACTTCAAAGTCGTTCTGTTTGCATATTAAACGGTCGATCATACAAACAAGTGCTGAGAAGACAAATGGAGAAAGAAAGATGTTAATCACGGGGATCCTTCTCCCCATCCCAAGTACTATAGCAGTGAGGGCCAACACGGAAAAGGGGTATCCAATAGCAAGACCATACACTATATGTTTTCTTCTCTTTGACTCACAATACGTTTTATCGTCGTGTCGATTTTCTTTGGGGTGTTCTAAGTAAATTGTACTGTTGTGTTGTGTACAAAAACTTGGGTCTTGAATGACCAATTGTTCACCTGCTGTGCATTCTAAATCAATGTAACTATACAGATAAAGCCCCCCATCCGTGCAAACATATTTAAAAGAACTAACTAAGTCGTGTTGACATGTCGATGGATAAGTCAATGCGTGAGATAATGAGATGAGTAACAAGAGAGGTATTACCATCTTCTTTTTACTATGGGATTCTTAGTTCAGGGTTTAGAAACTTGTAATTATTAAGTATAGTTACACCGATATAATTAAAATTCGTTATTTTTACAAAAAAATTGAAGGTTTTAACGGAATAAAAAAATACAAAGAAGATAGGCAATTTTTATTTTAATAATCAAATTGTTGTCGTTTTTATTTTTCATTACCAAAATCTTTGATTGGTAAAATGTCGATATAATTTTATTTTTATTATAATTACTAAATAATTCATAAATTTATTAAATTTATAGATTTTTATCTATTGAAAAACAATATTTACCGGTATAAAAAATAATATTTGTGTTTTTTTATGATTTTTTTTAGTTTCTAAATAATAAAAAAAATTACAAAACAATGAAATTTAAATTTATGTTATATATAACAAAACCGAGTTTGTTATCGAAAAAGTTGCAACACACACTCCCACAAAACAAACACAATACCTTTCAGTTTTCCCTACCATTATCCGAATTAATGTCAAACACAAACTACTCGTTCCTTCCCACCCACCCTGTCTTTCCTCTGCCCCGGTTTCGTTACAGAGAAACTGAAATTTAAAGGGAAAGGAGGTTTATAAACAATATTTTAGGGTTATATTTTTACTTCAATCACTTATACAGTCAGTGGTTAAATGATCAGATTTTTTCTAATAAATTTCATGTTTGTTATCGTTTTCGCTTTTTTTTAACATGATTAAAATACAAAAATAAATAATTTTATATTGTTATCTTTTAACTATTAAATATAGTTAATATATCTTATAACTTATAGTTGTTTTAAAACTATTTTAATATATCGACATTTTCTTGATAATCAAAATAAAAATTTTAAATTTAAGGGTTTTTATGTTTATTTTTTTTTCAAATTTTTATTAGTTTATCAGATTATTAATTGTCAATAGATTTATTTGAATTATAAAATAATTAAAATAATTACTTATGTATTTTGATTCTAAAATACATGAATTCTAAAAATGGCAAAATGAAGTATTCAATGAAACTTGAAAAAAATAAGATATTTTTAAAGTTCAATCAATTATTAAAATAATAGAGCAAACAATAGTATTAATATATACTATTAATAATTAAAATATAATAGTAATATTAAATTATGCTACTAATGAGTAAAAACTATATACAAAACTCAAATAAAAACGAATTTAAAGAGGGATGTAGTTATTGTCTGTTTTCTTCTTTAAAAACACTTTGTAAGCAATAAAACCACTCACTCCGAGAAAAGAAACTCCAACGACCCCCAAAAGCACTTTCACTATTGTTGAGCTGTTGTTTCTTTCGAGTGACACTATTTTCACATCACTGACTTTCTGATCAAGAAATACTGGTTTGACTTCTTTCTTTTGGTTTCTTTCAAAAGTGTTCTTGTTGACTTCTTGTTCCTGTTTTACTTGATTTTGTGTGTTTAGTTTATTATTATAATTTTGAATAGTATTATCTTTGTTCCTCAACGACTTTTCAAAATTTGTGACAAGTCGTTCTCTTCTATTTTTCTCTTCCATTTTCTTTTCCATTTGCCTCTTTTTATTTTGGTCTTGTTTTGATGTGTTTTGTTGAATTTTTTTACCAATCACTTGATATTTTCTAAATCTTCTATATCTCCCATTTCTTCCATATTGAAATCTTCGATTTCCTCTCCACCGTCTTCCTCTCATTCTCAAAATTCTGTTCAGCCAAAATGGCCTTCTCACAAATTTTCTTCTCATCAACAAATTCCCACCAATTCGAGAAATTTGGACCATCACATTTCCTATATCGCTCTCATCTGTTTCTTCAACTCGCAAATACACCCATCGCGATTTACTCTCTCCACGCACAAGAAGTCGCTCCCCACGCCCGCTTTGGCACTTCGTTGTTTTTACATTCAGACACTTCCCTCCACACTTCTCGATGACGGACATCTTCGAACTTCCCGTGTTCTTCCACCCGCACGTATTCATCTGGACACTCACTTTTCGTGGGACAAATATTTTGTAATACGCTGCTCGCGATACCCCCCCGCACTCGCTTTTAGTCTTCGCGAAGTTCATGAAATGGACGTTGTCTTGCACATAAAACGACGAGATGACTTTCGCTGCTTCGCACTTAGCGTAGTGTGTCTTTTGAGTGTCCGAGAATGTTTCAATAGCATACCTATCAAGTGACCGATTCGTTCTTCTTCCTTCCACCTGTGGACTTTTTCTCTTCAGACGTCTTTGTGTTTTCAAAGACTTCGTTTTGACGTCTTTTCTGAGCCCCGGCAGGGGAGTCACTTTCAAATAGACTCTCCCACTCTTTTCCGCTTTAAAAAAGCCGGAGACCCCATTCGCAGTGTTACACTTTGTCTCTGTGAAGTCGATGAGATGACCACTACACGTGTCATATATTTCTAATTTGACGGGCATCTGTGTGAATCCAGAACACGTGGTTATCACTCTTTTCTCATTTTTCATAACTTTGATGGTGTACCACTTCACTCCAGTCCCTCGAAAATACATTTGACTAAATAGAGGAGAGGCGTCCGGGCAGCTTTTGCCTCTATTGGGAGAGGAACGGACGACTTGTAAATTCGAGCGGATACGGACTACAACGCGCGCATCAACGTCTTCGCCTTTCTCATTTGTTGAATAGATAGCTAAGTGTATTGTTTGTGAAGGACGTACTATGTGTCGGATTTCAGAGAGGTGTGTCTTTGAGTCTTGTTTGACTAAACATTTTGTTGTGTCAAATAACGCGACATGAATCTTGTTCGGAGGATTGTTGTAAAAGTCCAAATTGAGTTTGACGTTTCTTGGGGAAGTGTTCTTGAACTCGTAGAGCACACCTTTATGTTTTCCAAGTTCACATTTATTACTTTCAAGATCAGTATACGGCGGTGAGAGAATGACGTTTTCAGTCTTACTCATAGTCAACACGACTTTTGTTGGTTGTGAAAAAGTCAAAGACACGATACATATAAAAACTAATAGCATCACTTTATTGGTAAAGTGCCAATACATCACCATTTGGAATAAACAAAGATCACATTTTCTAATAGCAACTTATAATAATTATATATATAAAAGTGAATAATTTAATATTGTTATTTATATAGTATTTTGTAATTATTATTCTTTTTTTATGTACTAGTAAAATAATAGTTTAATTTATTAAAAGTACTTGTAAAAATTTGGAATGAGAGTATTTAATAGAATATAATACAATTACTAATACTTATAATTAAATATATTTAGTACTATTAATTTTAGTTTATATCAATAAGTTATATTATATTTCCATAATATTTTTAAATTAATAAATTAAATTATAATACTAATATATTATATTAAAAAATCATGTAAAATAAATAAATCAATAGTTGTAATTAAGTTATGCAATTAATACAGATATAATATATTAATTAACGATTTTGACTAAAACGGGGGAAGTTGGACGCGACGGAGACCTAGAAAAATTAATAGGCAAAAGTGCTGGGGAATTAGAAGTAGAGAGAGAGCTGTGCTTTTGCTCAATAACAAAACTCTTACTAAGCTCAACAACTTCATCTTCCGAGCTGACAGAGAACTGACGCGTGTTGTAGTGTGCCAACGGCTTTTTGTAGTGTGGGGAATTCATAACCACTTTATTTAATGGATTTTGTGTTTTTAAGCTTTTTTGTTCGGTCGCCACACCCATTTTGTTTCGAGTAAGTTTTTTTCGATAGAAACAGCTCACAATGTGGGATAGTGTGGAATAAAATCCTTGTGTTTTATTTATTGTTCAACTTGAAAAAAATTTGAAACATAACGGAAAATCCCCGTTTGATTGGAAAAATTTACCAATACATTAACATACATTATTTTGGATAAATATAATATTGTTTTTTCAAAATCCAAAAAATATGCTTAAAATAGAAATTCAAGTTGAGTATTCGATTGTTTTTTCATGTCTTTTAACCTGCCAATAGTATTTTTTTTCTTTGGCAAAATGCACGAGACGCAAAAAATTGCGTTTTTTTTTTCTATAAATATAAAAATGAGAAAAAAATTCTAAAAATAATTTACATATAAATTTGCTATTGTATGAAGAGGCATCTTTCAGCAGTTTTCACATTACAGCAAGAGATCAGACACTAGGTTTTTACAATTATTCTAATGCGATTTTAGCTTTAGGTCTGGAACATAATCGACCAATTTTTTTCCCAGACACTAGTGATGAGTAGAAAAATCTTTGTCATAACTGTGACAACATCGGAGTAGCAAGACAAACTTATTACAATTAAATTTTTCGTTGATTTGTGCGGCAGAATGGGTTTACAAAAGAATTGTTAGTTATTTTATTTAAAAAAAATCTAAAAATAATTTTACACATTTTATCTAAACAAAAACAATAACCAAAATTTCAATTTTATTTTTTTAAACGCGTTTTTTTGCGTCTCGTTTATTTTAATCGGTTAAGTAAAATTTTTTCACAATTTGTTGATACTTCAACAATTTATTCAAAAATTGTTTATTTTTTTTCCGTATTATAATTATATATTTACTATAAAAAAACTATTATTTGGGTTACAAAAATATACCATTTCATTTGTAATATAATATTGATTTATAATATATCATTTTTAATATTGGATTGAAAACCATTCAAAAATGTTTTTTTGTTATATTCCACAATTCTAGACAAAACTAAAATTTTTTTTTCTATAAATAAAAAATTAAAATGTCATTAAAAACAAATTGAAAAACTGTTTTTAAAATAAAATAATTAATAAAAAAAATAGTTATTAGTATAATAATACTAATACTACTACTAATAATAATAATATTATTATTAATTAAAGTCTGAATTCTAATTAAGGATATTCTAAAAATACAAGAAGGATCTTTACTATATCAGTTTTTTATATTATAATATATAGTATCGACCATCGTTAATTAAAAACCATAAATACATAGTATATTTCTTATTAATTATTACCATTTGACATTCTCAAAAAAACGCTGGTTGTCAATCGTTTTCTTTGCTTTTCAAATCAATTGGTATGACCTATTAATCGCCTTATAACTATGACACTTCTGTAATTAACTATATTAAATGGTCTGCCGATTGTGTTGACATTACTCGAGAATTCGTCAGAGAGGAATTACAAACTCCAAATTTCTTGCTTTCTTTTTTTGGATGTATAATGTGGTCAAAAAGTTAAAAAAATTAAAAAAAAACAAAAAATTATTATTTCGAAAAAAAGCTATTTATTACAATTAAAAAACTAAATATATAGTTAATTTTTTCCATCATTAATTAAAAATCCGACTTTAATTAAAAATTATTATTATCCAATCATTGTTATTTTTATTATATTTAAATTAGACATTTTAATTAATAAATCAACAACAAAAAACAATCCAAAAACAATTACTTTTTATCGAAAACCAAAAAAACGATGTTTTATTCGTTTTAGTATAATTATAATTCAAACAATTAAATAAATAATGAATGCAAAAAGGAATAGAGAGGATCTACATATTTAGGAAGCAAATGTAAAATACATTTCAGTTTTATTGCTCAAAACCAATAAAACGAAAGATATAAAAGCCAACCGCATTAGTCAATGTCGGGTAAATCATCACATTTTTCTCTTTAAACCCAAACATTATCTTAAAACAACCGAGTATAAATTAACCGTTTGATCACACGTGGCATCAATAACTATGGAGTTTAGTAAAACTTATTATATTTTGTGTTTTTTGTCGGATTTGAATTTGGTTTGTTAGTGTTGCATGACAACCCCTAAAACACAAAAGAAAGGTTTTCGTCTTTTTTTGGTGCCAAAAATACTATTTTACGAAAGTGGTTCAAAAAACATTTCTTTTGGGAGTTGGACTTCGATAATATGTATTAATTGATAATTGAACTATGATAAAGTTATACCACAACACATGCTTTTAACACACAAAAATAGAAATTAAAGTAATAAAAAACTATTGACTTGTAATGGCGAATGACCAATACTCAAGCCTCCACGAGTTGAGAAAAAATCTCTTGTAATTTTAATAAAAAAATCGCAACATAGCGGGTAGTCCACGAGAATATTTTTTGTTGATTTTAACACCAACACTTCCGCAATTCGGGAAAAAAATACCCAATAATCAATGTTTTTTGAGCCGTTCATTTCTGGTAATAATGTTAGAATTTTTTTCTAGTTTTCTATGATTGGAATAAATAAATAGCGTTTGTTATTAATACAACAAGCACGTTTTTCCGCGTGTTTTCCGCTTTTTGTACTAAACGGAAAAAAAAAATGCCAAAAATTGCAAAATTTAGCGAGGAACTGAAAATCGCGAAATATTAAGATTTTCAATTACTTCGTATAAGACATGGCATTTAAACTGAATTGCGGGAAATCTAATGTAATTCCAACATCGCCACTGCTTTTAAAAATGCAGCTTTATTATGGCTACAAACAAATGGTTAAAAATATAATAAAAAGACGGGAAATTTGTGCTTTTTGGTATTATTATAAGGGAAATTACATTTGTGGGAATTGAATTTGTTCTAAAAAAAGCAATAACACTTAAAAAAATAATTTGTCAAAACAACGACACGATGTTGAATCGGCGTGTGCAAAAAAGCGAAATGCCTGTGAACAGCAAATTAAATCTTTTGAATACCACGTTGTTGTTTTCATCGATATAAATATCTTAAAAACACCAAATTATTGTTACATAAATTTAATGTAAAAAAGTGTATATAAAAAAGTAAAAAATGCATCTCTATACGCTGGTCCCATTTATTAAAACTTTTTCATGTTTCTTACCATATCGTTTTAATCCACCCATTCAATATTTTTTTGTTGCGACGCCACGATAATAAAATTAAGTAGGAGTAATAAAATAATTAAGTGTTTATCGAATGAGATTCCTTGATTGTAATTAAAAGCTCGAAATGCCGAAATCCACTTTACAGATGACGAAACCCCGATACCACAGACAAATTCCTCTTAAACTATAGTCAGTAAAAGACAGTACTTCCATTTTCCAAATATAGAACAGAAGTTTTAAAGAAATTTATAGTCCAAAAAAGAGCTTGAAAGGTATTTAATGGAGGACAAAACGATGTCCAAGCGCCTTAGTGACGACTCTACGTACGACTCGAAGAAGCTTAGTAAGCGCGAGAAGCACACATTAGACTCCAGAGTCAACAAAAACAAACGCTCTGTGCAGCTTTCTTTTCTGATAGGGTTAGTTAACCAAGTTTGTGGTGTGACGTATGAACGACCGAGAAAGCGCTCGAGTCAGACGCATCAGTTTTTTAAGGTGAAAACGTTGAATTTTAAAGACGAAGTGGTGAACGTCGAGAACTTCCTCGAAGCGCAGTGCAAGTGGTGTTCAACACAACCGCATCAACTCTCAAAGAAAAATTTGAAACATAAAATGGACGAAGAAAAGATGGTTGTTCTCTTTGAATTTTTGGTCGACGTTGCGACGGAGTTTGGGTTCCTCTTTTTCACGTCGAAAATGAAGAACAAATTCAACAGAAACAAAATCGACTTCATCGAGGAAATTTACTTTGGGAACAAATTGGCGTTTGGGTACAAGCAAATTGAAGTCATCGGGGAAAGAATCAACGCTCAACTGTTTTCTATGACCAGTGTACAATGCAAAGAACATACTCTTTTGATTAAAGACATTGCTCTTAATACACACTTTGAGAGAAAGTGAACTCTATTTGTTATGTAATAAGTAAGGTCAATTCGCATGTGTGATACTATAAAATTATACACTTTAATTGATTGTATCAAATACGGAACTCTGTTAAAACGTTTATATAATTAATAATTTCAATTAAAAGTCCATTGTAATTCAATGGTCTTCTCCTTGTTTGTTTTTGTTTTCTTAGTTAGAAAAACATTCGAAAAGGTCTAAATTTTTATTAAGTCGTTTCTCACAAATTTTAGTGTATTTTTCATATTTAAAAATCGAATCCAAAATTTTAAATGTAATAAAATAAAATGAATGTTGACATTATGCCAAGTTTTCAGGTTAGATCAATTACTTTAAAAATGTTAGATGTATTTATCATTTATATTGTAAATGTAAATATCACAAAAAATGGTATTAAATACAAAACAACTCATTATTTAAACTGATTATTAAGCTATTCAGAGCAATAAAATAAAAAAAATAAATTCAATTACAGATAGAGTAATTTATGGGTGACAAGAATTAATTGGGTGACAGATTTATTTTAAGTAATTTAATAAGTCTTTTATAGAAATTGTTATTTTGTGAAAATATAAATTAAAAATAAAAAACCAAATCCCACTTTTTACATCATTTAATCCTTATTTTTTTTCTGTAACCCAATTTTTCTTCCATTTGTTTTTTAAGCGTTAATGAAATTTTTGTATGGTTAAAAAAATAAAAGTTATTAACTATTACATATAATAAAAACAATTATAAAATATAAATGTAATTCTTGTTTGATGTTATATTATAATACTAATATCTTGAATTTTTAGACTCATTTTATTTTTTTTTCAAACCAAATAATTTCATAAATAATTTTTACAAAAACATTATGTTTTTTTTATTGAAATTAAAACCAATTGTTTTTATTTTTTTTCAAATATATTTTGTTTTTAAATTAAATAATTTTTTTCTAATAATAAAATATTTTTTTTTGACTATTTTTTTAATCCTTTTTGTAATAAAATTATAGTAAATATTATAATTAAATTTTAAGTTCATTATTATAAAATACTAATATAAAAACCATAGTTTATTAGTTTATATTTCTACTAAAAAAATAGTATTAAAATAATAAAAACTTATCAGTATATTTTATAATAATTTCTATAATAAACTTATTGATTTCCAGACCAACTATTAATTTATTATATAATTAGACAAGTTATATAAAATTAAAATGTTATTAAAAAAAATAATAACAAATAAAAAAAAATAATTTGATATTTTGTTGATTCATAATTTCCTTTTTGAAAAATCCAATTGGTACAAAAAAAGCAGTTTTTTCATATTTTATTAAGCAACAATACTATACTTTTTTTCTTGTTGGTATAATTCCTTGTTTGTAACTTTAATCAGTCGGTATTATACAACTATTATAATTTTAGTTATAATTAATAATACACCAAATCATTAAAAAAGATTATTTTATCAATTCGAGCAAAACATTACACCTAAAATAGAGGACTTGTTAATAGAATTGATAATACCCAATTGCCACTTAAAAGATTGGAATAACTGCATATTTTTTATAAATGTAAAACTTCCTTTCAAAACAGCCTTATTTTAACCATCAAAAAAATCTACCCAAAAGAAGAATACGATTTTTTCAAACTCAAAAAGTATTAACTTTAAATTTAGATGAGTGTTTGTTGCTTGTTTTTTTAAATGGCAAACGTTTCTAACACATAGAAAATACAAAACACGTGTGGGTGGGTGGAGTATAGGATAAGTACAAACAAAAAATTCAATAAAGTCTATTTAGCACTTTTTCCGGATGGTCTTCGTCTGTATCAAGACGAGACTCTTTCAAAAGAAAAACTTTTAATCCCATTTGATTCTTCAGTTTTTAACAAGAACATTTCAAACAAAAACCGTTTCCCAGAAGACAAAGTGAAATTGTCTTTTGAAATAATGACAAACAAATGTTATCAGTTTATGTGCAACACACAGATCGACTACTTACAATGGGTCAACTCAATTCCTCTTTTTTCAAATTTTACAGGGGTGTTTGGGTATCCCCTGCAATCCATCACAACTAAGAAAAAGTGTGGGTGGCGGTTCCCCCTTCCCATTTATAGATCCATCCAATTTTTAAAGCAAAAAGACAGATTTGTGACTGAAGGGATCTTTCGCGTGTCACCCGTCTTCGAGTGGTTAAAACGCGTGAAAGAGCAACTTGACTCAGGACAAGACATTTTAGATAACGAGTTTGGACCAGAGGAAGACTCTGTTCATGTTGCGGCGGGTATTATTAAAGCCTTTATACGTGAAATATCTGATGGGTTGGTACCGTCGTGTTTCTATCAAAATTGCGTTGAAGCTGGTGGTGAAGAAAACATTGAGAAACGAATAAAAAAAGTGAGTAAAATTGTCGATGCCCTTCCTGAGACGAACAAAAACATGTTATGGTATTTATGTGACTTTTTAGTCGAAATATTAAAACATAAAGACATCACACAGATGGACACAGTCAACTTGGCTGTGTGCTTTGCACCAAGTGTTATTTACTCAAACGAAGTCGACCCAAAGTTTGAAATGGACAACTCGAAGAAAACTCGAACGGTCTTCGAGACCTTCTTAAATCACTACGACCAACTCTTTAAGGATATCAAAGCACAAAATATCAAACTCGGGATGTACCCGCCACTGTATCCAGCAGTCTGCCCGACTGGCGCTGTCTCTGATAAGGTTATGGCAGAAGAGGTTGCAAAAGCTTCTAAAGAACGAATGACTATATCTATGGCTAAAAGGAAAATTGAACCAAAAAGAGATGAGTTCCGACCACGATCTGTTTTAATAGGAAAAGTCCCCCCACTTTCCGGGAAAATAGATTTGAATTTTGGGAAAGAAGAAGTCAAAGAAAGTAACGAAAATGGACTCCAAAATTACACACAGAGTACAAATGAGTGGACTTTTATGCAACCACTCCACTATAATAAATCTTCGGGATTTTTAGAGAAAAGTAGTGATAAGAATTATGAGAAAAAGAACGATAAAGTTATAGAAAAGAAGACGGAAACGAAAGTAGAAAAGAGTTCTAATAGTATAAATGTGATGGAAAACGAAGACAAAACTAAATTAAGACAATTGGAAGAGAACTTTAAGACGTTGTTGTGTTTTGTTGAACAACAAAACGCGGTGATGAAAAAGATGGGAGAGCGAATCACTCAATTACAAAAAAAGTGTTCGATTGAAGAGGAAGAACTAATTGTTCCTAATATCCCGTTTTGTTTCGAAAATATCTCCCCAAGAAGTATAACAGGAAATTCAACACCTAAAGAGAAGTGTAATGGATTTTTAGGAATAAGAAAAGGTCGGCCATTGACGGTGAACGATTTCAATAAAGTAAAAGAGGAAAATAAAAGTCCTCGAGAAGTCAAAGACATGAGTAAAGAATTTACAAAAGAACCACCTAAAGAATTGTTGAAAGAATATTTAAAAGAAACTAAAGAGACGGAAGAAAGTCCTGAACTCAAAGAACAAAAAAGTCCCGAAACACCACAAGCAGTCCACGAAAGTTCCTTTGAAGGAAATTTAACAACTCCTATCCCTATAGAACACCAAAGAGACTCTTCACCACTTAACCGTTCACCCAATGAAGCTTCTTCACCACTCAAACCAATACTCTTCACACAAAAGAATAAAAAGAGACCAACTTCTACAGTGGAACCAAGTGCTTTGGAACAAACAAAAAAGAGAGAATCACCGACTACATCTATTTTTAAAAGTGGAACAAACAACTCCCCAACTACTAACTCCCCTCGACAAAATATGTTTAGAGGAAGAGGTGGTTTTTACCCAAGACAACAACAAATGGCACAACAACACATCGAGTAGTTGGTCTCCTTTTATCTAGCAATGTCATTTCTATTGTTTATGGTTTTATTAATTATAATTATATTATAAATTACAAGTACTATATGATACTATTAATTATTATTGTTTAATAATACCTATTTTAAACCACAATTTATAGTTTAAATTATTATATCATAATAATTAAGACATTATTATTATGAATGTTATATTATACTATCATATTATTTTTTTTTCACTTTTTTAATTAAAAAATGAAAAAAAAACAATATTTTAGACAAATTTATTAACATATGACAACAATAATGTTTAAAATAGAGAATGACATACAAAACCCCCAATCAATGAACACATTAAACTTGAAAAGTGGACTTAATAAGATCTTTGATCAATACTAATGTCTGCCGAGTCTTTATTACTTCAACTTTTATCACCAGACAACACTCTTCGTAATCAAGCGGAACAACTATACTTTTCGATGTACAACAACCCCGTGACAGTCATTCAATTTCATCTTCAAAGTTTCACGTCGAGTAACGTAGATGTGAAGGTGTTATCTGCCAACCTTCTATCAAAGAACATGTATCGGACAACGACTCCACTGTATCAATTTTTATCCGACGACCAGAAGAATCAACTTCGCTCACAACTGTTAGTCTATCTCACAACGAACGCACCACGTCGGTTATTAGTTGCATACTCAAACCTCATCTACGACCTCTTTGTCATCGATAATGAATACCCAAACCTCTACCAAACACTCGACGCCCTTTTAAATTATAAAACAGAAGAGCACCGCTCGATCGCTTTATTCACTATAGCGTCCCTCGTCTTATTCGGCGAAGTTCCCGTCGAATTTGTGACGCACGCGATCGAAGTCGCGATCAAGCACACGACGGACGTCCCGTCCGTCGTCGAGTCTTCTTTGGAGTTGTACTACTCATTGGCGTCGGTTGCGGAAGACCACGGCAAAGAGATGTTACGGGTGACGGTGTCGCAGTATCCGATCTTTTTAAATAGTGCAGTCCGAGTGATCCAAACGGATCGGTCGTATGCACAAAGTGTGATAGAGAAGATCTCGAAGTTGAACGAAGAGACTGCACTCTTCATCGACTTCATCGAATTGACTGCGAAGTTTGCTTTTGAGGCGTTGAAGCTACCGAGCACTGACGCGATCACAGCGATGACGTTATTAAGTGAATTGGGAGAGACGTATCAGACGCTTGGGACCTTTGAAGTGCCGTTGGTTGAAGTGTTATTCCAATGGATGAGTAGTCTGAGTGACACACAAGAGTGGTATATGTGTCAAGTAGAGGACGATTCAAGGTGTTTTGCAGCACAAGAATCCTTTCAGAAGTTAAGTGAATATATTGGAATGGCTAATGTGTCGAATATCATCACACGAATCTTCGGAAATAGAAGTCTGATGGGGTGGCAGAATGTCCGGGCGTGTGTATTTATGGCGAAAGTTCTTATTAAAAGGACAAGAAATAAAGAAGGGGTACAGGCGTTGTTTGATTTGTTTCTGGGAGTCTGTATGATCCACCCAAGAGTGACTCATGAACTCGTTTTGTTCATCGAAGTTGCGATCCATATCGACAAAACTTTTTTAAAAAGTAATGAAATGAAAGTCTGCCAATTAATTGGGGAATGTACAAAGTCAAAGATCCCAAAATTGCAGTCATCCGGATGCGACTTTTTGGCCGTTTATATTATTAACTCCCCAAAAAGTAATATTAAAACTCAAATGGAAAATATTTTGGAAATGATTAAACCACTTTTGGTATCTCCACAACCACAAGTGTTGTCTTCTGCTATTTGTTCGGTTTCATTTTTAATTAATCAAGTCGGAAAGGCTTTTCAGCCACATTTTATGGATTTTTTAAATGGGTACTTCGACTTACTCAAAAAGTTACCGATATCGGCAGATTATTTCGATTTACGAGGAAGAATCATCGAATCACTTTCCGTTTGTCATTCTTCTATTTTTTTACTATTATTTAATCTATTTTCTAGTATCACCATATTGATTAGTATATTAACTAAATTAATTTAGTCACTATATTATTATAAATACAATATATACTATAATATATTATTTTTTGAATCAATTTTCTCCTTGATTACATATATTATATATAAATTAATATAAATTAATATAATAAAGTATAATAAATAGTATAAAATTATAATTTAATATACTATAATATCTTAATAACCGAATTCAATTCATTTGAAGGTCATCGCGTCGTATATGGATTTATCGAGTGTCCCCACGTTCACCGAGCAGTTACTTTCTCAACTGAATACAAGTATTCAATTACCAAATTTAAAAATCAGTGATGGCTTATTTGGGTATGTAGAAATGATCATAGTGCGTCTAATGATTGCACTGAAGACTCAATTGTACCCTTTTTTGGACACATACTTCCCCATTCTTCTCTCGCGATGTAAACTTAGTCTTCCACCGACATCGACTCATGGCGGGTTAGCTGACGAGAAGGAAAGTGCGTTCAACTGTCTTTCAGTGATAGTCAATGAAGCGTTTCCCGTCTGTCTACCTCGCGTTCAAGATATCTTAGACATTGTTGTGACGACGTCTTATTCTATCGACAAACACTTTGCGGCCATTGCCGTTGAGATTTGTGGGTCCTTCTATATCAACTATTCTTCCCAAATTACAACGACGGACAATATAGCAGGGGAGCGGCTCATTGCCGTGTTTGGTCGTGGTTGTAAGAACCCAGAGAGTGACTTGTGTATAGCGAGTGTGAATAGTTTAGAGCGTATAATCTCGCATGAAGTCCCGTTGAGTGGTGCCGTTGTGATGGGTAACATCGCGACGGTAGTTTCACAAATCGAGCGATTTCAGCGGCGGATGAGTGAAGTGTTATCATCAGTGACAGCGGCTCTTTCCACTGCGATTTGTTTAGGTAACATGTTTCCTGATTTTCTGCATTATGTCTTCCCAATTGTCAAAGAGAAGTTCTTAGGAGGAATAGAAGGGAAAGTTGCATCCCTTCGAATCATTAAAATAGCTATTCGAGACGGGTCTTTAAAGGTCAATGGGTTATTAGAAACATTAAAAGACACAGAATTGGCTGTTAGAGAAGCTGGGATGAGTGCTTTAATAGCATCATGTGAACGAGGGTTTGAAAATATGGATCTTGTGGGAACTGTTTTGTGGGAAATTGCAAGACAAGAGCAAAACGACTATTTAAGAGCAAAGGCTATTAGAGGAATTGGAAAACTCATTCTGCTGAGCAAAAATAGACAATTGGGAACTCAATGGTTCCAACTGTTACCACCAAAAGTGGGAGTGGCTAAGACCGGAAAAATACTGATTGACTTGATCTACGAAGG
This sequence comes from Entamoeba invadens IP1, assembly GCF_000330505.1. NCBI lineage: Eukaryota > Evosea > Mastigamoebida > Endamoebidae > Entamoeba > Entamoeba invadens. The sequence goes on from NW_004191847.1 coordinate 473,262, forward strand.
ACTGTTAAATATAGCAGACAGTGGAATGATGCAAATCTGCATATTCATGATCGCAAAAAATTTGAGCGAAAGAGCTCAAATCTCGGAAACACTAAATAAGGCAAAAACAGTCCTTGTCGCCCTCGCAAACGGATTCCAAAACGACTTTAAAACAGTTGTCGAGCGACTCGATCCAATTCAAAGAGAAAACGTTTTGTCTTTCTTTATTTGATTGTATCTTGTATAGTTTCTATTATTATCCTTTTTTTTAATGTTGTGAAATTGTTCATCAAAATGTGTATTTTTCAAGTAAAAAAAACAACAAGAGTATTGAATTATTACACTTTCAGTGTTTTGGAAATTTTTATTTATTATTATTATTATTATAGTATTTTTAAGATAATTATTTTATAAAAATAATCAGGTAAAGATAGTATTACAATTATTAGTTTGTTAATAATATTTTTTTTTATTATATTTTCTATATTTTACTAAGTAAAAAACTGTAAATTCTTTTTTTCAAAAATATATTTGTATGTTTAATTTTATTAATAAAATTTAATTATTTATACTATATACAATAGTTTATTTTGATTGTACTTTATATTAATTAATATAATTAATATAATTAATATAATTAATATAATAAAGATAATTAAAATTATTATTAATAATAAAAAAAACAAAAAATGCACTAACCGGGATTCGATACCCAGACTGTTAGTTTGGAAGAAAAAACTGCGCCGCATTGGCTTTAGTGCTTGCTATAATTAAGTAAATTCTATCTATATATTATAGATATAATATATAGTAATTGTAATTTAATAACATATTTATTTCGACGTTTTTTTACTATTTATATAGTACTATTTTATTATTATAGAAATGAAGGTAAAAAAATGCTTTGATTAATAAAATTTTTTATTATAAATATAATAAACAAAAATAATACAATAAACGACATTTGATTTAAATTCCCTGACTGTAAAATAATAAGTTACAAAATATAATATAAATAGAGTTTAACAAACTCAAAGTTTCTGTTTATTTTTTGTCCGATAAAAAACCACATACACATAAAGTTATACTTAAAACATCGTTATTTTCCCATGCCCCAATTCATATCGGCACTCACTTTTTTGGGTTGACTTCCTTTTTAAGCCATTTGAGTCCTTCTTTAAGACCAGTTCCATTCATTGCGTCGCAGTCCAAAACGAGGACTTTATTTTTCGGCAGCTCATTTAATTTGTCCACATGTCCTTTATTGACCCAGACCAAAAAAGGGCAATTTTTGAGTTCTTGGTCATTAATCATAGCTATTAATGTCGATTTTACGTCTTCAAAACGTTCAGTATCAGTTGCATCAATAACAAACGCAACACATTGAACATTCTTATAATACGACCGCCACAAATTTCGAAACTTTTGTTGGCCACATACATCCCAAAAAATCCATTTGACTCCACTGAAGTGTAGAGTTGGGGAATTATACCCAAATGTAGGCTTCGGTGGAAAGACTGATGGATTTAAACCAGACAAACTGAGCGTGATCGAAGTCTTCCCAACTCCATCAAACCCACATAGAAGTACATTCACATGCTTTGTGCGGAACACCGAAAACAAACTCATCGACCGTTGCTATTACTTTTCAAGTTCCTGAATGTTGAACATTTTATTCACTTCCTCCAAAGTGAACATTAATTCAACTTTTAATATTTTCAAATATTTTTTTTTATTTTTAAATATTTTTTTATTAAAAATTTGACGTATTCTCTATTTAAAGATCAACACGGGTTAATACAAGATATCTTTTTAAAGCATCAATGATTTACAATTCCGTTATTTTCATCTTCCTCTTCATCGTCAAGAAAATCAGTGTACTCCATAAATTTTCGCGAAATAATCACATCAAGTTGATTTATATCGACCTGCTTTGCAAAAGGATTAAAAAGTTCCCACCACTTGTTAAATCTCAGAATTTGTTTGACATTTTTTGCGATTCCCAAGTCATATGGGGTGATGAACTTTCTCTCATTTTTTGGTCTTAAAAAATAATCTCTTATGTTGTCTGCAACTTCTAATGATGTTTGATTGGTGAGAACAAATATGACATGAAAAAAACTAAAGATGCCGATCCCGACACCCAATACCGCCTCGAGCGTCATTAACAATTTTATGGAAAGTGACAACTTGAGATTTAACGGTGCCGTAACGACAAAAGCTAAAAGGAGAGAAATTGCAAAGGAAACCAAAAAGCAGACGAAAAAACGGACGTTGCCAACACCGATGTCATTGCACATCCACACACAATGGTGATCCATCCGTAAGACACATTTATTGCATATCGAACAGTGGTGACACCGAAACGGTTTCAGCGCGTTGCACTTTGGACATACAGTGAAGGGACTCGATTCTATCGGTCCGTTAAAGTACTTCGATAACTCGGCTGACGGCGGCGGAGTCCCTGCCGCTGTAAACATTGTACGGACATACATAACTGAGAAGAAAAGTACTTGGTACATTGAGAGAAGTGTAATAATAATTGCGAGAAACGTTGGATAAACGTAATACATTGAAGGAATGATCACAGTGAAATGGATGAAGCATGAAATAAAAAATAATACAAATGCGCCAGTTACAAGGGTGTATGTTAACATCCGCACAAAAATACGTACCACTCCTGCAACTCCTTGACAAAACATTTCACTTTATTTTTTTTGTTTTTATCTTTATTGTAATAATTTAATTTTATATGAATTGTAATTAAAAATTATAATTATATTTATTATATTTGAAATTTTTTTTAGATAGTATAATAATACTAATAATTTTAATTACTATGACAAATTATTAATTATTTAAATATATTGAAATTTAAAAAATAAACCTCAATTAACCTTTTAAAAAAAAGGTTTTTTGTTATTGTTTTTGTTATTAAAAACTAATTTTTTTTAATATATGTCTCCACAAAAATAACTGAGTTTTAAAAATTGAATTTGTTCAATTCAAGGGTCTAGTCTAACTTTTAAATCCAAGTTATATAAAAAAGGAATAGTAAAAAAGTTATTAATACCTATAAATAAATAAAAAAAAATAAAAATAATTGTTTTTAGTTTTGTCATTCCATTCCAGATTGTAAAAAAATACATCAACACCACCACATCCCGTCAAGGTGACGTAACGAGAGTGGTTTTTTTGAGAAATTTGTGTTTTGAAAATTGTGAAAAGTTCGACGAGATTGTAATGGTCGAACGCCAGCACATTTGGGTGCAAAAAATCGGAGGAAATACACAAAGAAATGGCCATTGTGGATAGCTTTAAAAAGATCTACATAAGCAAAACTGTTGTTTGTGAGGATTGTCTGAAGACTGTTTCCATATTTAGCAAAGTGTATGTTTGCACTGTCTGTGGTGCCTTTGTTATATGTAAAAGGTGCCATTCCGAACGTCACCCCTGTGCTGTTTGCTCAACCATCAATGATCGACAAATTGTTGAACGATTTAAAGGACGGAAAGTCAAGTCCATTGCCACTTTAATGCAGATGGGGTTCAATGCAATCACTGCGACGAACTCACTCATCCGATCAAGCTGGAACATGGACGCTGCTGTTCAAAACGCTCTCACCACACAAAGCAATGAGGAGGAGAAAAGAAAGAGAGAGGCAAAACTCGTCGTCATGAAGAAAAAGGTTAAATCGCCCAATTTGAAACCATCGTATATCACACTGCAACCACTGTCTTTTAACACACCCGACGACTTGGACAGTCAAAGCGACTCCGAAAATGTCATTTCATACGAAACTCCAAATAAGCCAAAGTACGAGATCTTGACAAAGGAAGATATCTACAACTTGTTTCTCGACGAAATCAATACATTTTCAGAGGTCAACGAAGTTGAATTGGATCAATCATCGATCGCGGTGCTATCTGGAGGGACAAACAAACCGAAAAAGAATGGACCTTCGTTTGAGTTGTTCATGAAGGATGGGACATGTGACATATGCTATGAGGAAGGACGGTTGGTGGGAGAAAGGTGTGGGCACATGTTCTGTGTTAAGTGTTGGAACGACAATTTGAAAACAAACGCGACGTTTTCGTATGACAGCTTCCATTGTATGCAAGCGGGATGTGTACAACCGTTGTCGCTCCAATTTGTTCTCTCGTACTGCTCTAAAGAGGTAATTACACTCTACAAGAAAATGGTTGTCCACAACTTTTTAGCACAACACCGCTCGTACCAGAGATGTTGTGGAAATGAGTGCGAGAGAGTGATCCACGTAATCCATTCCGGAAAACCAAACATCAAAGTTTCTTGTTACTGCGGCCATGAGTTTTGCTTTGGTTGTGGAAGAGAGAGGCACGAACCAGCAACGTGTGCCGAAGTTGAGAAATGGGAAGGACAGTACCAGGAGGAGGCGGAGAGTCAGCGCGCAATTAATGCAATTTCAAAACCATGTTTCCATTGTGGGCTCATGACCGAAAGGACAAAAGGGTGCAATCACATGACGTGTCCAAAGTGCCATGGTGAGTGGTGTTGGATGTGTAGAGGGGACTGGAAAAACCACGGACCGAAGACTGGCGGTTTTTACAGATGCACACTCTACGAAAAGTCCGAGGCCAAAAAACTCGACGAAGAGGCGGAAAAGACAAAGTCGGATGCCGAGAGGTATGAGTATTATTACGAACACTTTTTGAACAACAAAATAGAAATTGGCCGCTTCGAGGAGGTTGTGCAACACAAAAAGATGCTTTTTGAGAAGACAAAGAACTTGGCACAGGTCGAGGTTCTGGGAATGATTTGTTCATCTGTCGAAAATTGCCTCAAAGCTCTCCAGTACTCCTACGTCAAAATGTTCTTTCTGCCCAGAGACGACGTCGCCTCAGATTTGTTTCTGTATCGACAAGAAGTCCTTGAAAACTCTGTGATTCAGCTGGAGAAGAGTGTGAAAGAAATGACCACGACTGGCCAGCTGCCAATGCTGCTCGAGGAAGCTATGAACTCAAAGACCATCATGAACAACTTGTGCCAATGACTGTGCAAAACATGTAATTTAGTGGTTTATATCACGGCGATTCAATCAGGACATCTTCCAACAAACCACATTATAAGAGTTTTTGTTTATGAACAGAAATGAACCACAAAAACGCGTCATTTCTTTGAATTTTTTTTCATAGTATAGCAGAGCCAGTCGAGACCCTCGAAAACGCCCTCGCCGGAATACGCCGAACAAGCAAAGATCTTGCACCTCTTGCTGAGCGTTTCGTTGAGTCCGATTTTCTCGTCGATTGCTTTGTCGTGTGCTTTGAGGTCTGTTTTATTCAACAAAATGAGGAAAGGCAAGTCCTTGATTTCCGGGTCTTTTAACATGTTTTTGAGTGCGTCGATTGCCTCGTCAGTTCGTTCTGAGTCTGCCAAATCAATAACAAACGAGACACACCTACAGTTTGGATAATACGAACGCCACAACCCTCTGAATTTTGCTGCTCCAGAAACGTCCCAAAAGAGCCATTCGTACGTTTTGTATTTAAAACAGGGATTTAAGTAGCCGACTGTCGGTTTAGTCCCAACACTTTTGGGGTCTTCGCCTTGCATTTTCAAAAGAAGTGATGTCTTCCCAGCGTTGTCCAACCCACACATCAAAACATTCATCTGCTTCTTTTTGAAAAGAAATGATAGAAATGACATGAAAACTGCTTATTAAGTTGTTCGTAGTTTCTTTTTGGTATTAAAAAATAGTTTTGGTTTTAGTTGTTTAAGATAGAAAGTATAGAATTACTACCCATCACTCTTCCATCGTTTCAGGTAATCCAAGTCGTTCAATTTAACTATTTCATTTAATTCTTTTAATTTAATTTTTACTATAAAAAACTCATTGAAAAATAGTAAATTGAAGTTTTTCTTCCTTTTTTGTCATTCAATTGGTTTTTTTGTTTTTTAACACGTACATCTGTTATTTTATTATTTTTTATTATTAAGTTACTATTCGTATTAATAAAAAAAGTAAATTGAAACTCAAAAGTAATAAAAAAGCATTTTCTGTGTTTTGGTTTGTGTTTCTCAAATTATTAAAATAATAATAGCTGGAAGATTCCAATCTTGATTTTCTCTTATCCAAACTATAAAATATAGTTATTTAATCCAACAATTCATAACCATTTTTGTAAAGAAGATGGTCGATGAAATTTAAGAATACAACTATACTGTATATATATTTTATTAATAAGCTATAGTTAAATACTTCACAAGGTCAAAAAACCACTTTTTTCTTTTTATTTAAATAAAAAAAACTAGTAATATTATTAACATTAAAACGATAAAATTAATAATTAAATAAACTAATAATTTATATTTGTCTAAGTATAATTATAATTATCCATAATAAATTATCAATGTATTATTAAGTATTGATAATTCAGTTATAACTGTTTCATACCATTTTATAGTTTAACATAAAGAAGTAATTAATTACAATGAAAAGTTAAAAGTTATCCTTTTCTTTTTGGTTATCAACAGACGAAGTTGTGTAGTATTGTGCGTTTGCTTGTTGCGCAGCGAAATACAATTTCTTGACCAAGTTTTGCAAAATGTGGACGTCGAATTTGGTGTCTTTCTTGAGTAAAGAATTTTGGATATTAAGACATCTCTGTAAGTCTTCTTTGAGCATTTCTATTGAGATCTTCAAAGTATTTTCTCCTTTAATTCCCTGTGATATTCCCATATTAATTCTTTCTCTAATCCAGTCTTCTTGGACGACTTCTTCATCTTTTTGGTCTTTCATGAGACATTCTTTCAATTGATTTGAAAGTGTTTCCGACTCATATTTGATAGCCATTTGTTGTGTAAAAATGTGTGGATCTCCATTCACCATTTTCGACTCATCAAAGAGGCCGGACAAGTCTAAAAGTCTTTTCATCTTTAATACAATTTCCCACTTATGTACTGGTGATGATGCATTGATACTCACCAAGTAGTTAATAACATGTGGAATGAGTAACGTGCAGTCGTCCGTATACAACGTGTGATAAAACTCAAAGTCCTCGTCGACCCACTCGTACTCGTGCTCAAACAAGAAGTTAAAGTTCGCGACGTCTTTATTTTCAATTGAGATGTGAATGCACTGTTGTTGTCTTTTATTCTCAATGAACATATCCGCCCCATTCATCAACAGCAATTCAGTCAATTTGACGTCTTCCTTTTGCATTAACAGTAAATGCAATGGCGTATTCCCGTTCTTATCTTGTTGATTAATATTGACCATTCGAATGATGAGGGACAGAAACAAAGTACTTTTAATCTCAGATGGGATCTTAGCATCTGCAACGTAATGAAGTATGTTGCGGCCATTCGACGTGTTAATAGTTTCTGTTAAGTTGTCGATATTATAACTTAATAGAACTAAAGCGCATTCCCCTCGGTTCTTCCTTAATGCAGTCATTAATGGTGTCTCACCCTCTTCATTAACTTTAACTACTGGAATCCGAACATTTTGTTTCGAGAGAAAACGCTTTGTTATGTAAATATTAAGAATTTCGGTGTCTCCACTTCTACAGATCTCATGAAGCATCGTATTCCCATCATGAAACATTCCTTTCTCATCTTCGTTCCGGTGAGAGTCTAACAGGACATCAAACATCATCGGGTCATGCTTCTCTAAAGCTACAAATAGATCTTCAACACCCTATATATAAATTACTATATTTATTAATAAATATATTATAATTTAATAGATTATGTCGTCTATTGATATAGAAAAGAAAGATGTATTTATAGAATAAGTAAATAGTATTTATTAATTAATTTATTAAATTGGTAATAAAAAAGATTAATTAAAACTATACAAATTATTTGGTGTGAAATAACAAGACTTCACATACAAATGAACAATATACCAATAAAAACATAAAAAAACAAACCCCAGCTATCTCCCTTGAATATTCTAATTTAATTTGAGGAACCCGTACATACGAAGAGTCCGACAAGACTCCATGTTGGGCAAAGCGTAACACTAAATTTCTTATTTCCGAATCTTGAGAGTCTTCCAGTACAAATTCGTAAGGAGTCCACTTCTTACAATTCACAAATGGATCTGCTCCAAGTAATAACAACATTTTCACAACATCAAAATTTCGTTTCTTTATTGCTCTGAACAGTGGAGTCTCTCTCGACAAATTAAGTGAGTTTATATCTGCTCCATTTTGGAGACACGTTAGTATACAGTTTTGAAGTTGTTGTGTGCATGGGGTGAATTGCACCAAATAATGTAGTGGGGTGTTTACTACTATGTCATTCTATATTATTGTGTATTACTATTTAATAGTTAATAATTAACAATTAATAGTTTATATATATAGTTAATACTTTAGTTAATAATTAACAATTAATAGTTTATATATATAGTTAATAATTTATAGTTAATATACTAACAAACAGTCATCATTCCAATCAAACAAATTCAAAAAAGGACTTTCCATGAGGAGGACGGACAAGTCGATTCTTTTTTCAAAGAAGATGTGATGAGCGATACTCCACCCTCTAAAATCCCTTAAGAAGTAGTTTGGGTTCAGTCTTAACAAAGCTTTGAATATTTCGATTTCCTGGTTTTTACAAGCGAACATGATAGGGGTCAATCCCGTCTTAGAGTCTGCGTAGTTGATATAATTTCTGTTTTGACTCAAAACTCGATTCAGTGAAGCCGACTTTTTAGATCTCAGATTTGCAGCTAACGTTCTTGGCGAGAGGCCGTTGAACATTTTTAATTTGTTTTGTTCGAGTGTTTCAAGTTTCTTTCCAAAAGACTGAAAAGGTGCTAAGACGCCAATTGGCTTAGTTTTCTCCTTATACAGTTTTTTCATTAATTTTGAGCTTTCCTTGATCTTCTTCAAAGTCGTCGACATATCGGACTGTCCTGTGTTCTGGACCACTGATTGTTCCAATACCATACTACACGTCGTGAAAGTTTTAATAAGTCTATAACACGCTCTTTGGAATTCTTCGTCGGTCACCGGATATTTAGTTTGTGTTGGGTGCATTTGGCAGATGACGTTGAAGAATCGGGTCATCAATTTAGTGTGTTGGAATTGAATGAATTCATTGAAGACGGAGAAGTACCCGGACCTCACTGGGGTGTTCAGTCCAATGTTTCTTAACACGAAAATGCAGATGTTAAGGATATACATCTGTTTATTAGTCACTGTTTCCATCATCCCATAATAAACGGGCTGCGACAAAAAGGGCACTAAAATCCCTTCAAAAAACAAATACAAAATAAATTGGGAGGACGTGTTGACATACCCATTAATAATTTTCAACTGCAAAATACTGAAATAATACGCAACTTGGCCCGGAAAGTCAGTCACAGAGTCGATTAAAATGGTCACAATTTTCTCTACTAAGGTCGTCACATACTGCATCACACTTTCAAACAACTCAGGCTGCTTTTCTAGAACTTCTAAATTGGATGAAGTGATGTTTTGGAGAATCTCATTCTGCTTTCTAATATACGCCTCACGCTTAATTCGCTCTTCACCACGCTCCTCACGCTCATCTCGCATACTTTTCCGTCGGACTTCTTTATACTCCGCGCGCAAATCGGGAGTGATCTCTTCAGAAACTTCAATAAAAAACCGTTGGAAATGCTTTTGAAGGTATTCTACTCCATTGGAACAGTGCAGGTACACCATAAAACAGTTGTACGACCACAAATTCTTCCGAATAACAAACAGAAGAGAATCATTCCCATTCACCCACGAGTCAAAAATCTTAGACATAAACCCTAACAGTTGCCCACGTACCTCTAAAAAGACTAACATGTCTTTCACAAAATTGGTGCTTGTCCCTTCTCCTTGTGTCGTTTCACACATCTTTCGAATAAGACGGATAGACCCTTTCCCACACATCAATTCCTCTAGAAGTTGCACTACAGTGTTATAGTCGAGGCTCATAGAATATCAATTGGACTTCTTTGTATTTGTTAGTTAATAAGTAATTTTATAAATTAGTGTACCTTAAAAATCAAATTAACACTTCAAAAACTCAAGTTTTGTGTAATTGAAGTGTTTTTTTGGAATTATAAAAAAATTTTCAAAATTTTTCATAATTATTACTTTTTTGTACTTGTATAAAAAAATTCTCTTTATCAACTTCAAAAAACGGGTAAATGATATAATAGCCTCGTGATTTCCCGTTTTCAGACTACACACTATAAAAATAGTTTCTGAAAACTATTTAATAGTTTTTTCAATACCAATTTTGAAAAAAAGACAAAAAACAAAAAAACAATAATTTACTATAAATTAATTATTTGATCTGTTCTTGAATTATGTTCAATGGTATTTATTAAATACTATTTAAGGTGGTAATGAAAATATACTATACAATATAATATATATATATTATAATATATAAAATAAAAAATACCTTTCATTTCAAATAAAATACTCCAAAAATGTTATTGAAAGTGTCTTCTTCAATTCAAACCATTACAAATCTTTCATTATATCGCATTGATAGAGTCCAAGTGTTTGGAACGGGTCATTAATAAAAGGAATAGCCGAGACGACAAATGGGTCGAACGGGTGTGGTCTTAAACTGACCAACCCGTCACACATGTCGATTTTCAATGGGTCGAAGAAGCATTCTGCGACCAATTTCCCACTTTGAGCGTCGCACATAAATATCGACGTTTGCATAGTTGACGCCACAACAACATTTTTGTCGTCGCATGTGAAGTACGCGCGTGTGTAATTATTCTCTTCGAGCAATTTCTGAACCTTCATAGTCGTTCCTTTCGAGCTTTTGTTCTCTTTGTTCTCTTCATTCTTCCTCAAATCAAATTTAACGACATAATTGTCCTTCCCCGACGCTACTACTTCCGTGTCGCTTGAATTCAGGCCGACTGATATAAACAGTGATACCCCCTTCATCACTTGCGCTTCTTTTTTCAAGCCACTTCTTAAGTCCCACAATTTGATAGTTTTGTCGTACGAGCTCGTCACCAAGACGTTCTCGTCGGTATTCCCAAATCGCGCGACATTCACTTTTCCTTCATGAATCGCGTCAAACTTTTTATACACTTGAAACGTGTTCGCATCAAACAAACACACGCCATTCCCATTCCCCGACGTCACTAAATATCTATCGCTGGTGTTCACATGTAACGAGAAGAGATTCTCAAGGGAATGGATGTGGGTGTAACTCGTTTGAAATGAGTCGATGACTCCAAGTTCCCCCTCAGAACTCCCCACAACAGCTTTCATGCGATTATTCCTTGTTTTATACCACCCTATGCCATATATTGGATCATTATATGTCGTTTGAATCCGTTGACATGTATTGTGGTCGACTACATAGATCGCCCCTTTCATCGTCCCAATAGCTAACTCACCACTCACGGGAGAATACTCAAATTGCCTTGGACTACTTATCCCTTCGATTTTGTCCCACTGACTCGTCACATTGAATCCAGTGTCAAAAGGAACATTGCAAACACCACATTTCCGTTGCTCGACATAAGCAATCGGATTCGTGTGGTCGTAAATAAGACTACTTTGGTCATGAGTACGGGCAGTCAGGTGCTCCCCATTCAATTCGTCTAATGTCAAATTCTCTTGAATTCGACTGAATAACGGATTGTCGAACTCTTCGAGCGAAGATAACTCGTTCGTCATCTCTTCGATTTGCGCCATCAGTCGCTCTATCACCGCGGCTATTCGCCCCTCTAAGACGTCTTGCATTTGGCCGTTGTCTAGACTCTGAATTTGGTCAAATTGCGACTGGACTTGTTCAATCCGCTCTTGCGTCGTTTGTCTCCATGGCGCAAACTGTGGGAGGGTCAGGCGGCGAAGCTTTTTGAGGGGAAGAACCACTTTAAGAACAGGCACAAACGAACGAAAGTCGATGTTGCCCAAGGAGAGGTCCACTAAGTTCGGCGGGAACTGGTGAAGGTCGAACAAAGGGTTTTCGGAGAGATCGAGTTTGGTGAGTGTTGTCATCTCAGCGTGTCCAAAAGAGGATATTTCGTTGTTCGAGACGTCGAGTTCTAAAAGTTTCAAATTTGCGATCACCCCAAGCGACTGGAGTTTCATATTAGTCATCGAAAGTTGTGTCAAATTTGTTAAGAGCGAAAAATCAGTCCGAGGAATGTGATTGAAAGTAAAAGATGTGTCGTTCGTTGTTAAAGTAGTCGGACTCTCGCTGTTGGTCACTTCTTTCACTTTCGATAAAAAGGAAATGCCCGGTTGTGTAGAGCGTCGATGTGTCAACAACCCTTTCAACATAAAACGGTTTTGAGTTTTTACTGTTTCTCTCCTAATTTTTTGTATAGTTTAATAATACTATATTTTATTAGTAAATGTTAACTAATCTATTACAAAGAAGTTTTGTTTTATTAATCATTACTATATTAATTATAGTAGTTATTTTGTTTAGTAAAAATAGTAGTAATGAGTGCTATGAGGTATAACTATATATTTTAATAAACAAATTATTACTATACTATATTTAATTTTAGTAATAATAAATTGATGGATATCTTTTAAACACAAACACGACACGTTGATGTTTTTGTTATATAGTAATTTATAATTAATATTTACTACATTTTTATCACACTTATAACTAGAAATAGTAGTTGTTATTATAATTTTTTATAGTACTTAATTATTACACAAAAAAAAACTATATTTCTAATGTTCATTAAGTTCGATAAAAATTCAAATCACACAAACTTTTTGTATTATTTTTTTAAACTTAACTTGTTATTCAAAATGTCACTTTTTATTTATGAAGTTATTCTCAAAGGAGTGGCATTTACATCGCTGAGTGTTACAACACAAAACGAACTTCAATCTTTATCAAAAGAAGAATTAAAGCCAAGGTCTGTCATGGAAGTAATAGATAATATTAGCTATCCTGTTATGTGGATAAGAATTAGTCAACAAATAGATAACAGTTTTCTTTCTTCAGTTAATGATAAAGTTAGAAATGGATTGTTTGATTTGTTGGGGACTAGTTTAACTGCAACTCTGAATACAAAATTGAAGAAATTTGCCTTTTATACTCTCCGCGAAAAACAAATACAAATATACAAAGCAACGCACACCAGAACCAACGGTCCAAAACAATACTTTTCTTGTAAACATAAAGGTTGTTCGTCAGAAATTATATTTTATATTGCCAAAGATTCAAAAGTTAGTGGTATAGTTTTTAATCCTTGGCATTTTAATCATGATGAATCAACAATTCTTAAAGGAGTACATAACACCATTTCTGATGAAACAAAATTGTTGTTAATTAAAGATGCCAATGATGGAATTTCAAGTTCGCTGTCAAGATTCAACAATAACATTGTAATAGATGCACAAAAGTTATATAAGATAAGATGTCAATCAAATCGGTATAACAATAAGAAGCAAGCGGAAAATTTAAGAACTTATTTTGATTCACTAGAAGATTTCAATACCGTTATATTCACTGATATAGAAGGTCGGTTTTTAAGTTGCTTTTGTCTGAGTTTGACTTCTATACAAGACTATGATGGAAGCTGTCTTGTGGTTGATGATACACACTGCACCAACAAATTTGGCAAACCGTTGTTTGCGGTTGTTTTTAAAAATAACAACAAAACACAATTATTGTGTTTTGGGTTTTTATACGATTCAACGAAAAACTCTTTTGTGACCTTCCTCAATCAACTAAAAAGTGAATTGGATAAGAGGAAAAAACATCCTATTGGCTTTTCAGGAGACAGATCAGAGGCACAAAGTTCGGCATTATTGGAGGTGTTTGGTTCAGCTACAAAAATACGTCATTGTTATTTACATATTGGAAGGAATTTGGAAAAACATTTTAATAAAAAGGAAGAAATAATTGGTCTTTTTTATGATATGTTTCGGGAAAATTCAGACACTTTAAAAGCCGAAGCTTTGTTTGTGAACAAGTTACTCTTTTTGATGCAAACGTCTGAAATCCAAATATCATCTGATCAACAAGTAGATGACATGCCTACTCAAAAAGAATTTGCAGACTTTTTATCAGTGGTTTATATGGCCAATAAATCTACTCAAGTCGAAGTCGAAAAGCCTTCAACCAAATATAGAATGTTGAAAACACTATTTGACATCAGAAATACTTTTCTGCCATCGCAAGTTGACCAAAGATTATATGCCACTTCAAATTTGGTTGAAGCGTTTTTTTCTCATGCAACTTTGTCCTTCCAACAAACAATTCCTTCGTTGAGTACCGCTGCACAAGCTTTTGTTCTTTACACAAAACAATTACATTGCAACGCAGAACCTTTCACAGAGAAAGAAATGCAAATACTCTCACTACTCATCCCTGATAATTTGTTAAAGACTCTGATACCTTATGCAATCAAGTCTCTTTTCAACAATTATAAAACTGTTACATGTATGGAAGACTGCACAATAGGAAATAGTAATAATTGTACTTGTAACTTATACACAAGTAGTGGGGTTCCTTGTCACCACATGTTGTATTATAGGTTTTTTAAAGAAGATAATTTTCAAGACAATAGATGTCCGATTGGGTATTTCTTGGATAACAATTCGATCATACGTCCAATTGTAAAATGCCAGAATAACACTCCTGTACTATTAAAGGCAGATTTTAAAGCCAATTTATTTATAGAAAACACTACTGAACCAACTCATGAAGTTAGAATAATCACAGAAGAAAGAGAAATAACTAGAGGTGATATTAAAAAGAAATTGTGTAATGTTGCTAATCTATTAAGCCGAAGAACAATATTTCAAAATGCTGTGGAATTTTTACAGATTATTGAGAATTGTAAAAGTGATGATACTCAATATAAAGATGGGGAAATAAAGGATCCAAAATATGTCAAATGCAAAGGAAAACCCAAAACTATAACATCCAAATTGGTTGATAAGTCCCTTCGGTTCAAACATTTCGATAAAGAAAAAAAACCAAGAAGACCAGAAAAATAGTAAATAAATATTTTTTTTTGTTTATTCGAATAATTTTTTATCGAACTTAATGAACATTAGAAATATAGTTTTTTTTTGTGTAATAATTAAGTACTATAAAAAATTATAATAACAACTACTATTTCTAGTTATAAGTGTGATAAAAATGTAGTAAATATTAATTATAAATTACTATATAACAAAAACATCAACGTGTCGTGTTTGTGTTTAAAAGATATCCATCAATTTATTATTATAATAAGTTGATAGAATAGTTATTTAATATAGTATTAATAAATTAACTATAATGAATAATAAATAATTATCATATAAATTATATAATAATTATATTATAATTATTATATAAATTATTATATAAATATGATATGATTTAATACTACAACCAATAAATTTGGCACAGAATAACGAGTTAACACAAGATTACTAGCATGAGAAGTACAACAGAGATTATAACATTTGTATGTACTCCATCATTAACTTTTGTTATTCCAATTTCATCGAATGGAATGTCTTGCCAACACTTCATGTTATACACTGGTGAGTTTTCTTTGAGTCTCATGTCTCCATGTTCTGGGTCTACAAAGAGCGGGTCCAATGATGAATTATAAAGATTTTGGTTAAACACTTTATAGTTCTTTGTCACACTTGTACCACAGTTGTAATTGCGGTATTTGCTTTTGTATACCACATTGCAATCAACAACACAATTTTCAGGCAATAACCAATGATTTTCACTAACTATTTGGTCATTGTTATTTGGTATTTTGTACAAGAGAGGGTATGCACTTTTCCACGGTTCTGTGAGTCGATTAATTCCGCCTTCACTGCATTTTTCAAGTAAATTCCAAGAGTCCCCAGTCTTTGTTGAATATGAATTTGGCCCACGCATATCTCCATTGTATCCATAGTCACAGTCATACATGATGTTATTTGTGATATCGTTATCTCGTCCACCTCCGTGTAAAATCCCACGTCCACGAATACTCTGCATGATGTTTCCAAACACTTTCTCCCCAGAGAGAATATCGTCCAGATAGATCCCTTGGACGTATGACCCACTTTGTCCCCATCCTGTGATATTATAAATGTAATTATACTTAATAACAGTCCCTGGCCAATCCCAACGTCTTCCCGTGTATATAGCACCGGCGTCACTCGCATAGATACACACATTTTCTATTTTGTTATAACTAATTTCGTGGTTGTTCCCAGAGAAAGTGATGGCCTCATGTGGACTTTGTTCGATGAAATTGTGAGTTGCTATATTGCCAACACCGCCCAAATTAATAGCTGGCGTGTACGTGTAATGGTTTTGCGAGAAGAGCGTAAATGTGTTGTCTTTGACGAGACAACTTCCGTTCGTTAGAGTCACGCGATTGCCACAGAACACGTACACTGCCGTCGTTCCAATGTCATAGAACTGATTCTTCTCTATTTTACTGTTTTGTCCGGACACACTTATTCCGTTGCTGCCAGAGTGTTTAAACCCGCACTTATTAATTTTTAAATTTTTACTGTTGGACGAACCAAAGCCGTTTGGGAAGTACTTGAAATTCAAATTGGTGAATTCGATGTTGTTCACTTTATCTATTTTGACGGCTTCTTTAGTGGAGTGTGATATCCAAATCTCCTTTGGGGTCTTGTAAAAGATGACGTATATCTTCTTCTCATCTCGATCTATAAAATACTCCCCTTCTTCATCCAATTCCTCAATCAGGTTATACACAAAATAGGGCATTTCTGCATTAATCCCATAACTCGTTGTCGATTTCAATGTTATTGTTCTTGCAGTCGTGTTAATATTATCAACAGCAATTGTACTGTCCGACCACAAGTACTTGAAATACCCTTTGATCCACAAATTCTTCGCAGAACTCCACTTACTGATGCGGTCGTTGTTGTACCCAAATGTTTTAGCATTTTTGTTTGTGGACTCGGAAAACGCAGTAAACATGAACCCTCTATATGTGTAACCCTCTTTGGGCAAATTAACGTTACCAGTAGCTCCAGAATTGGAAAGTGGAGCTACACTCCCTTTCATGGAAGTCCGTTTGGCACTCCAAGAAGGGCCATCAGCAATGGCTGGTGCTTTGCAGTCACTTCTTGGAGATAAGTAGTATGTACCATTTATAGTATATATATAATAAGTTTTACTATTGACTGCTACAGTCTTCTGCCAGACTGTTTGGTTGTCGCACTTTTTAGTCGTCGCTCTATAAAAACCAGAGACGTCCGGTGTGAAGGTCGCTTTAATAATATAAATAGAGTCAACTGCTTTTTCAGGCGTTATATCTTTATTTGGATATCTTGCATTTTTCATACGGAAGTCGTCGACAAATAATTCAGTCGTTTTTGTCTCGGCAATGTTGATCAAATTGACTTCGGTTGTCAAAGAATTTAAATCACACACTTTCACTTTTGAGCGAACATCTGCTTGTATTTTGGAGTATTGTTTGGAATCTTTTGTTGCGTCCAATGCTCTGAAAGAGGTCACTGGAAGTTGTGTCCCACCAACTATACTTGCCAAATTGTTTTGGAGGGAACTAGTAAATTTGATAGGAACGTTATTTGTGTTATTTAAGTTATTAACATTGGCACTTAAAGTCTTGTTTATTATTTTGTGGTTACCAGGAAAAAGCTTGAAAGTAATTCCCTCTGATGGTAAAGTCTTTTTGGCAAAGGAATTAATTGCAGCTTGAATGGTTTTATACGGCTTGGTATAAGTTCCATCGTCGTAGTCGTGGCCCTCAGGTGAAATGAACACATCGACAGCTCTTGAGAGTGCAAATAAAGCAACAAATATATACATAACGTTTTCGAGTTTTTCGAATTCGTTTATAAATTAATAATTTTTTTGGAAATATAACATAAAATCATATAGATTTGGAAAATGATTTCAAAATTATGCAGAAGAAAATAATTAAAAAAGAGACATTTTCTATCGTTTTTTTTTTGAGCTTAAAATATCTTTGAATTAAAAAAAGCGAAAAAAAAATAAATAACCAAAGTGTTATTAGACAAATAATCTACATTAAGATTCTCACCTTTAAACTCAAATTTAAAGTTTAAATCAAACGTGAACGTTTTGAAAAAAATTAAACAAGAACGTGTGGATTTTATTTCATTATTAACTTTAATTTAACTTTTTTGGTCGTTTAACTTTTCAAATTAACAACAAATTTAATAATATAAATAATTTATATTATACACCTAATCTTAGTAACAGAGATAAAATAAGATTAAGATTTGTTGTAAAAATAATACCTACATATTGAAGAATTGATGTTTGATACTTGAACAACAAGAAATTCATTTTTGTAAAACATGTATTAACGTTGCTTATTGTTATAAAATGTAACGAAGTTACTGTGTAAATTTTTAAAATATTATTAAGTAAGACAACGTGTTTAAAACAATGATAATATTTAAACTCTTTAAAATTGTGTATTGTTTTAAACACAATCATTATTTATTTGGTGGTATTATGTCCTATTTTTTATTCTCTTAGAATCTAATTGTATCCAAGTTAGATCCAATTAATCGATATGTTTCAATACCATAATTAGTTGAATATACCGAATACACTTTCAGACATTCTGTGGAA
>NW_004191847.1:491910-495518 GCF_000330505.1 Entamoeba invadens IP1
CATTCTGTGGAAATATTTAACAAACCTACCTAATATAATAATCAAGACACTTACAACAACATAATCATTTTTTTATAATCAAACTTTACAGTATAAACGACAATAATCAATGGTACAGTACTTAAACAACGTGAATTTACTTATTATAAAACATGTGACATAAAACGTTGTAATTTATATTTTAAAATGTAACTAAGTGATAAATACATAAATAAATACAATCAAAAAAAAATTAATGTAATTGAGATAATAATGTAAAAAGTAAGTTTTTTCTTTGAAGTTCATTTTTTAATAAAAATTAATTCTACATAATAATAATATTATTATTATGTAAACTCAAAAAAATGCCAAGAGCAGTTTATTATTCTATTTCTCATTTAAATAAAATAAACTATAGAAAATGAACAATAAGTAATAATCAATCGAATGTTAATTCCTGGAGCATTTAATGCAATACCATTGAACGGAATCTTTTATTTTTTCTCTTTTTCATTTCTATGGAAAATAGCGTCTCGAATTTTTTTTCTTTCCTCTTCTTCATCTAAGTCATCATCTTCGTAATAACTGTCATCGGTTAGGTCTTCCTTTTCGTTTTCTTCTTTGATTTTTTCGTTCTCCAATTTCGCCATTTTCCCGAGTTTTTCGATTTGTATTGAGGACCATCCCACGGGTTCTTTTTCTTCCTTTTCTTCTTCTTTTTCTTTGTCTTGTTTTTCTTGTTCTTCCATTCTTTTTTCTCTCTTTGTTCGAACTCTCATCGGGCACTGCGTTTTGAGATGCCCATACTCCCCACATATATAACATTTGTTCCGTACTCGGTTACAAAGCACTCGCACGTCATTTCCACCGATTTTATTTTGATCAAAATCGTTGCACAATTCCGTCGCCGACTCGATGCTTTCTAGTGTGATTACTACAGTCGTCCCGTCTATGTCGCCTTTCTTCCCAATTGCTCTCTGGAAACTTTCGATGTGTCGGGAATGTAAAAATTCCTTGAGTTCGTCGTCAGTCTTATTTTTGTCAAACTTCGTCACTTTCAGTGTTTTTTTAGATTCGTCCGTTAGGTCGTAATTTACTTTAATTTCAACACCGTCAAACTTTTTGTGGTTAAATTTTTTGATGAGATGTTCGGCATGTTTTTCACTATCAGTTTTTAAAAAAACTAAACCAAGTGGAGTGTCTTCTTTAAATCGAGGAACATCAATTGATAATGGTTTGTATTTATCAAACAATTCGTGAATCTCCTCGTCTGACGTGCTTTTTGGTAAATCCATCACCTTTGCAATGATTGATTTGTCGTTTTGAACACGCTTTTTTATTCTTCGTGGTTGCTTGCGTTCTCCTTGCTTCTTTCCTCCCATAAAGAAATGGTTTGAATTCATCAATTATAAAATAGGGTTATAATGTATCACATGTATTATTATTGTTAATGTAATATATTATTAATTATAATACATTGTTTTCATTTGTGTGGAACAAGAAAAAAATTTTTTATCATTTAAAGTTCAATTTATAATAAAAGTATTATTGTATAGTAAAATATTAATATATTATATTATAATAATTAACAATAATACTCAATATAATAGTTTTTAATATTTTTAATTAACAACAATAACACTATTAATTTAAAAATAAATAAAATGATATTTTTTGAATCAACTTAATTATACAGTAAAACCTGGATATTTTCTAATTTTTAGGGAGAAAAAACCTGGACATTTTATAAAACAATTTTTATAAAAACAAAAATGTTATTGTGTTTTGTAAATTATTGTAAGTTGTGGCATATTTGTCTGTGTGGTAAATCAACTATTCAATTTCTTCATTTAACAACTCCAGTACTCTTTTGGCGTAAAACATATCCATTTCATCTGTAAGATCCAACGAACCAAGCTTTTCGATCAAAGCTTTTAGTTCATCAGATATTTTGCTAATTTCAACTTCGTTGTGAGAAACATCTTCTTCTGATGCATCAACAATCGCATATTTTTCTTCTTCTGGTTCTATAACTTCTTCTATGGTAGTCGATTCTTGTATCAAGTTCATTCTTTTTAATTTAGATATATCTTTGTTCAAATCAGTTTCAATGGTTTCTTCATCGGTTGTGTTGTTTAATGAAACATCATTTGGAACCGAACTTGCAACAAAGTATGGTGATTTGTCATTCTTACTGATTTTTATTTCTGTGATAACAAATATAAATTTTGTCGTTTGTTTTTTTTTGTTTTTTCTTTTTATTATTTTTTGGTTAAAAAATTTATCAAACAAATTTTATATTTTCCGAAACTAATAACAAAACCATTTTTACTATTATAAACAATCCAGTTTATAAAATATCCAACATTATAATATCCAGGTTTTACTGTAATTTGTTTTAAAACATTTAAAAACAATGTTTAGTCATTGTTAAAATAAATTATAAAAGTACAAGAACTGCCACTATTAGAAATATCAAATCATAACTGTTTCATGTTTTGTATCATATTGTTCATTGTATGTGTAAGTTGTTGTGCAATTTCTGACTTTTCTAATAAAGGATTAGATGCCAATTTAATTACATCTTCAGCAAATTGTTCAAAATAGTTAGTGATGAAAAAATACAAGTTGACCATTTAAGATTTTGTTTCTTTTGAGGCAAAAATTGTTGTTGAAATGTATTTGAAAATATTAGCTCTGTTTTTCATCAATTGTTCTAATCTTTCTTTCGCTGCTGGTTGTTTGAAAACATTTAAAATTGGTCTTAAAAATTTTATACCTGTAATGAAAACTCTTTGTAAATAAACGTATGTGGTTAATTTGTTAAAAAGTTGGGAGTATAGAAAATTGATGTCTCTTATTGCTCTATAAGCTGCAAATGGAAAAGTTAAGGGGACGGTTCTTTTAGCAGCAAAATTTTCCAATTTTGAAATATCTGAAATAAAGATACCCATTTGATTGTATATAAATTGCATTTTACTTTTTAATTCTTTTTCTCTTTGTTGCAAATTGTCTACCCCACTTTCCAGTTCTCTGGCCATTATGTTTTCGTTGGTATGAATTGCTCCAATCAAATTCCAAGAGGTTGCACAGCAGAAATTATTTGATTTTGAAGAAGAATGAACAGCAAACAATAAAGATTCTGTAACATTTATTGTTTTTCAGTTTAAACATTAATCTTGTTTTACTTTCAAAATTTGTTTTCATTTTGAATTAAATAAAAACTTCATTTTGTTTAGGGGTGTTTTATAGTCATTTCATATTTTAAATAATGTATATTTTTATGAATTCAACTTCATTGCAAAACTTATACAAAAATTGTATATAAAATTAATTTGTGCTTTCCAAATAAATATTAAAAAAATTATAAAGTTTATTTTTTATAACAACTCTAAATACAACAAACCTCCTTAGAGCAGTAAATTTGAAGGATGGTCTCTCTCAGCACTGCAATTTTTATTTTAAATAATGCTGCTTTTGAGAAGTTTGATAGTAAATCTATTCGTTTTTATATGTTTATTTTTTGTTGAACAGTTTTAACAAACAGTTCTAATTCAAATAAATTTGTGTTTTTTAACTTTGTTGTATGTTGAATTATGAAAAAAATATAATCAGAGTTTTTATAATGT
>NW_004191847.1:495618-502286 GCF_000330505.1 Entamoeba invadens IP1
TTCATAGTATTTTTGTTTTTTATATTATCAAGACAAGTATACTTAAATAAAATTATCATAACGATAAAACAATAAATATAACCACCAATATTAACTTATTCGAACAATTTTAGAGATAACAAAAAAATGATTATTTAATTGAAAATTTATAAGTTGAAATGTAATTGTTTGGTTTATCAAAAGAATAAAAAATAGCAACAAATTTTTAAGAATAACCATCAAAAAAATGAAAAAAATTGATTTAAATTGGATTTCTACAGATAATTTTTCCTTCACACATCATCATTGAGTTTTCAGGTAATTTCTTTTCAGTTCTTGCCTTGTTCTGTTTTTCAATTTGATCCATGATGAAGTGTGTATATGGATAATAGTCTTGCAGTAATGGGGATTTCCCTATGATATCGACAGCGACATTGTTAACGTCTTCATTGACTCGGTAGCACACTTTCATCAACACTTTCCCAGTAATTGCCGTTTCCTTCTCTCCAAAGCAGCTCAATTGGAACCAGTCCTGAATAGAGACGTCTGGTGGGAAGTATTGCAAATCGAAATTGATTGCGCCCATAAAGACGTCGTATGTGATTTTATGTTTGTCGTAAAGATAAACCATCACATTCCTTCGGTCCTTTTCAACTTTGAAACTCAGTGTATTATTCTTAGTAAAGACTGGATCAATACTCTTCGGGACTACCCCTGTCGACACCCATTTCTGTTTCTCGTCCCAAACGCAAGCGTACGGATCTGGAAATCCCCACCCCAAAATGGGGAGTCCCGTCGCCTTAATAATTTCAACGGTGAACGTTGCAGTCTTATTCAAAGCAATATGTGGTACTATTCTTTGTTCCATAGGTCTTGGGTCGACCCAAGTCGTACTTCTCGTGTTGTGATCGATGAAATAAGTCTCACCATAGTCCATTCCCATAGCCCATCCTGGTGGGAGCATTGCGGAATTATATGACGGGTATGGGATATTACACCCGTTTTGCATGTCGGGGGTGAAACTGCATTGTCTCGAGAAGTGTGACACAAAGTAGTTCTGTCCGTCCACGCCTTCTATCTCTTCGACTCCTATTGGGAGATTTGGGTTGGTGATATTTTCATAGTGGGGAGGGACTCGGAAGTGCTTGCCATAGAACGCAGTGGCTTTTGTGAAGTCCCGTCGCCCGCCAAAAACAGCGGCGCGCTCACACATCATTCGCGGATCGATCATGTCACACCCAATTTGTATTGGGCAGAGCATTTGGAAAGACTTTCCCCCATAACTCCCGTCAATTTTGATATAATTTGAGACATTAAAAGGGTCATTAGAGATAGAAAGAGGGATGTCAATAGGTACACTCATATTAAAAGGCGCACTGTTCGTCGAACGTGGGCCAAACACGGGAAATGCTGTTGTGCCAGAGAACACTTCACATCGAGTATTTCTGTATGTGTGCACTGCGCAGAAAGAAGCAGTCATAGTAACGTTATGCTGTGAGTCATTTCTTAATTGGAGAGTTCCAGTGACGACATCGCCAACTGCTGGGATTTCGTCGTCTATTGCGAGTTGTATTGAGAGGGGTGCCGTGTTATCGACAAACATCTTTGGACGTGGGATGTGTCGCTGTGTTGAAATGCAAACGGGAAGGACAAATCCACTCGACTTTGTTGTTGAATTGTTCTTCGAAATAACTTTGGCGGAGATTTGGTAAGTCACCGACACATTCCTCCCAGTAAAAAATTGTGATGAAGGAAGTCCTTGTGGAAGTTGAAAGACAAAGGGGTAGTCATACTTTCCTGGTGCTAATTCAGTGGTCAAAGAAATGTTGTGGTTGTGTAATTCTTCAATAACAGGAAAGTCTGGAGACTGATAGACTTTTGTGTTCACGTGCTCAGTAACAGTGTGATGATGAGCAACACGGCGCTTATTTACAGTTGAGTACGTTGTCACAGTCCGCGTGTAAATAAGTATGGCTTTGGCCTAATACATTAACAGTAACACCTTTAATCAATGTCGGGGAATTTACTGTTACTGTGACAAAACCACGAATCTGCTCGCCAAGTACTTGTCCGGGGTGTGTTAGAGTGATGTCAATTTTCATTAATGATTTTCTATTTTACAGTTTGAAAAAATGTTTATCAAAATGGAATAGATATGTATTAATATTATTAATTGTGTTATTATAATTATTAATACATTATTGGAATAATATAATGCATAACATTATGGTGATTTTTTGGTTCCAATTATTTCATCCCTCATCGCTTGAAGATTTTATCTGACATAAGAGTTGAAGGATAAAATGTTCTAAAAATAAATCTTTTTTTTGTTATTGGATAAATAATAAGCATGCCTCGGAAAAATTTGTTTTTTTGCACTAAAATATTTTTTGGCAAATTAAAATAAAACTCACCTCATGGTTACTCCCTATTATAGAACAATAGTAAAAACGTCTAGTATTTAAACTATTAACAACTGGTTAATTGTTATAGTATATACATGATATAATAAATTATACAAATTTATTATAACAATATAATAAAATTAACGATATCTTAACTAATGTTTAACCCACAATAATATATTTATGTATCATATAATGTAATAAATAATATATTAAGAAGTAGTACATTTTGTCAAAAACAATTAAATAACATTTTCTAAAAACAAATATAAACATTTATAAAAACTATATAAGAAATTAATAACAACGAAATATTAATAGTAAAATAAAGTCACAAATAAACCTAAAAAACAATTTAACTATTAATAAATTATTATTAATCTATAAATTAATGATTTAAATTCATTTTGAACATATTTTTTTTATATAAAATTAACAAAAAAACTAAAAGTATAATAAATTTAATCATTTTGATATAATTAAATAATATACAAATTCAAATAAAATAATGTTAAATAAATTAGAAATAGTATAATAAAATAGTAATTAGAACTAATCATTTAATTATTATAGTTACCATTATTACAATTAAATTTTATTTATTCTTTAGTTTATATGAACATTTTTGACATGTATTATACTATTTATTTAACCTGTAATTATATTCATTTTATAACAAATTATAATATTTTTTATTAACAATTTTAATTATTAATTATTGACGTGAAGAAAAACGTTTTAAACCAAACACACCTTAAGAACACTTCAATTATTTTATTACTGTGTTTTCATTGTGTTATTAAATGAATTACTATTTAAAAATAACATTATGGGATTTTATTTTTATTTATTATTAAAATTAATAATAACTTAACTATAAGTTTGTAACAATAATTGTTATAATTAATTATTTTATATTTTTATAGTTTAATTAAATAATAATTTGTTATGAAATTATTGTAGTTTTATTTAATAAAATATCTATAATAACTTATTAAATTATTATTTTGTTATCAATTTAATAATTAAAATTTCATCAAACATGCAACAAAAATTTGTTATTAATAACCCGTTATTAACACAATAGTCGTAGCTGTATTATTTGTATGTTGTATTTTAGAGTATATATTTGCTTTATAATATTGTAGACTAAAAACTATCGATGTATTTTTTAATAATATACACTTGTAATTGATATGTGATTTTTTACAACTTATAATCTTAATGACTATTGTGGATGCAAACAATGACATTGATCCTCTTTTACAAGTAATATTATGAAATATTTGTCAAAAATATATTAAAAACATTGTATTAAATATATCGTTACAAAATGGCATAATCTGAAAATAAACACTAACTGAATTACCAATAACATGAAACCAAAAAAGAAAAGATGAGACAGTTCAGAAATGTAAATTCTCGGTATCATGTAAGCCCGATTAAATAGTTTGACGTAACATAATTGAATTCCAGGTGTTGTTGTAATATATAAAATTAAATAACAAAATAAAAGTAATTTCTCGATATTTGGTTGCATTTTTTCTTTCTTTTTAAAACATTCGAGTTGTTACAAGTTTTATAAAATTTCATACATCTAAAAGTTATTGTAGTTGATAAACAAAAAATAATTTATTAATAAATTAAACAGGCTCATCAGATATCAATTATCAATTTCAAAACAATCACATCATTTATATTTTTTTTATTGTTTTTTAAAATCCAATAATTAATATTTAATCAATAATGGTTTATTAACTTATTAGTAGTCGAGGTATTTGGTTTACATAAAATACTTATTAATACAGATATTCACATTTTCAATAATAAAAATTTGTTGTAAAAATAAATCATATTAATTATATTCGAATCTAACAGTTTATGTTTGAAGCCAAACTTTCAACAACAAAAAAGTTTGCAAGTTTTATATTTATATAATTTTAAAATAGTCTCTTTTACGTTAATACACATACGATTAACAATATATACAGTTATAATCAAATCGAAATTAAATATTTCAATTGACCATTTCTGTTATTTTTTGATTTATATTTTGATATCATTAAAATTTATTTTGAATAATTATACATTTATTAACTTTTAGTAAAAAGGTGTTTCCAATTATTCACATAACAAAGTTATCAACACAATTAAAAGTTTAAATATATTAATAATAGATATACATATTTGTTAATACAAGTGTAATTGTATAATTAAATTTTTGAATGAATAATGACTGTTAATGACATTGTTCTTTTTCAATTATTAATTGTAATTATAAGTGTTTGCATTGACGATTTGTTAATACAAAGAAAAATCAAATATAAACAATTGTTAATAATTTCATTGTGCAATCACTTCCATATCCTCAATTTTCATATCAACAATTTTTTGTTGAAAATGATGTGCAAGCGAGATATTAATCCAAATATTTCTTAACTATCGTTTAATTATTATTTATATTACAACACAAAAAGTGAACATGTATATTTTGATAATACTACAACTATTATGATCAATTAAAATGGAAGCATTTGTTAATTAGTAATTTTCATTGATTTGATAACAACATTTGGTGTATTGGGTTTTACCATTTATTGCTACACTGGTGATTTAAAAACAGCCTAAAATTTTAAAAGTGGTAACTTTATGATGTGTAAAAATGTAACATAAAACCAAAAGTTTAAAAGATAACAGTAAAATGAAAAAAGTATCACAGTTTACACAAATTTTAGGATTTTACTTGCGACTCACTTAAACGTGTACATCAGACATTAAAATCATTTTTAGTAGTCTAAGAATTAACATGAATTAAAAACTATAGTTGTGTATTTTTTGTTAACATATTTTAATATTGTTGTTGATATATTGTCAACGAAATGTTTTTAAACAACAAATATGTATTGAAGTTGAATCAGTAACTATTTACCCACCTTTGTTTAAATGTCAAAATGTTTTTTACAAAAAATCAAGTTCAAATACATAAAAGTCACAATTTCGTGTTTATTGATTTCAACGTATATATATGTAAAATATAAGCTGTTTTAAATGATATATTAATACACAAATTGTTGTACCTTATTTAAATATTACTGTCCATATAATGAAAATTAAATTTATTGTTGTGTTTTTGATG
Source organism: Entamoeba invadens IP1 (assembly GCF_000330505.1). Classification (NCBI taxonomy): domain Eukaryota; phylum Evosea; order Mastigamoebida; family Endamoebidae; genus Entamoeba; species Entamoeba invadens. The sequence goes on from NW_004191847.1 coordinate 501,139, forward strand.
TTTAAACAAAGTAAAGCGTAAACTTCTATTGGTTTATGATTTGAAACAAATGGACCGTTACAATGTTTTATATTTTTTTTGGTTTGGTGTTTTTGTTGTTCATTAAAATACAAAAGAAGTTATAATCATGTTTTTTATTGATGTCATTATTAACTAACTGTTTGTTAAAATGTATTTTATTCCAGACAAATCAACTGCTTATATCGTCATTGTTTGGCACGTTGAATGACCAATGCTATACATTTTACAATACATTTATTAAAACAATATAATTTAGAATTAAATATACAATACAAAAACAATTATGTTGTACATTAATAAGTATCAACAAAATTATAAACAGGTTGAAAGATATATTGAAAAGTTTAAAATAATAGTTTTTTTCTAACACAAATGATTTATCATTATTAAAAATGTTGTTAATTGTGATGCATTTTTTATTCCATGTTGAAAAATGACCATAGTCTTATATGTTGATCATGCACATGACATCATTTTATTCATTTTTTATGTTTATAATTTATAATAAATTAAATATTTATAACAAGTCATTCTTTGGAATATAATTTCAATAAAACAGTATTGTTTAATTATCAAATAATGTTTGTTTAATTGTGGTTTAAATATTTTACTCCGTCGATTCTGTAACAAATAAAATATTTAATTGATAATTACAAATAAATGTTTGTAATTACAAACAGATATTGTACAATGTAGTTTATTTGAAATACACATTTTTTATTGAATTATCGTTAATTATTTACATTTTAGTTTGTTAATTTAACATGTAAAAACGTTAATAATAGTTAGATGTTAATTTTGATTGCGTTAAATTATTTGTAAATTTTTGCTGTGTTAATTTTACAATAAAAATCGATAAATATTTTTAAATTGTTAATTATTTTTTTCGTTAATTAATTTTATTTTTTTCGGTGTGTTAATTATACAAGAAAATATGTTAATAAAATTCATATGTTAAATTTATCTTTTCGTTAATTTATATTATGTTTTTTATATTGTGCTAATAAAACATAAAAAATCGATAAATATTTATAAATTGTTAATTTATCAAAAACAATTTGATAAAAATTAATGAATCTTCTGGAATCACAATTCAATATAACCTAATGTCCCGTTTATTTTCGTAT
>NW_004191847.1:502386-511747 GCF_000330505.1 Entamoeba invadens IP1
GTATACGGACTTTATTATAATTATCGGGTTTGATTATAACAACAACATTTTTTGTTGTCAATACAATAATTTGTTGTTTGTTGTTCATATTTAATGGTGCTCCTTGTCGCATGTGTTGAATTTAAATTAAAATTATTGAAAAAATTCTTTATAATAAATTATTTTCAAAATGAATAATAATATCCCATGGATGGCTTAATAGCATTAATTTTCATAATTATTTTTTTTTAAAAAATGATGATAATAATAGACAATTTCTAAATTATTTTAATATACCTTTTCCATTAATTATCGATAAGCCAAAATTAGCTTTTTAATTAAAATTGTTTTAGTGTACAATTTTGTCAATTAAAAATAAAGTTTAAAATTAACACACAATTTTAAAGTTTTTTAAATTGTATTTTTTGTTATATTTGTGTTTTTTAGTATTTAGTAAAATATCCAGCCTTGTATTAAAAATATTGGGGTGATATTCCCGAATTTGTGGCAACAAAATAACTTATAGACAAGCGATTTCCCAATGAATACAAGTCGCTGCCACGTCATGATGCAATTAAGCATCCCGTCCATTAATTAAAATTTAACCAACCATATTAAAGCTGGTGATGCAATTTGTGTTATTTGAATAGGGAGATTTCCCGATTTTTAAACAAAAATTTATATCATTTTATAATAATAGTTTTAATTGAAATTAATAAATATATAAAACCACTTTTTTAATTTTTGGTTTCAAAGTGTGTTGAAAACAGTGTATGTTATAAGAATAGATTAATTTATATTTTAATGTTTAAAAACCCAACTACATTTCGAATCAAATTATTTTTCATTTAACTATACATGAAAGATCATCCTTATTTTTTTATGATAAAGGAAAACTTCAACGAGTCACAACCACTATACAAAAAGATGAACAATTATTTCATGAAAAAACAAAGTATGATTTTATTACACCTTTCAATTTTAATACAATTCTTGAAACTCCTGTTTATGAAGAAAATGATACTTATTTTAACAAGTATAAAAACATATTTCAATTCCAAGAACCCGGGGTGGTTGTTGATGTCAATGCAATAAAGTGGAGTAACAACATTTATCACCACTTTCAAAAGAAAAACACAATATTTTATATTTTTTAAAAAAGCAATACGTTACAACGTTTCATAACAATTGAAAGGGGTATAATTTGACCTTTACAAAGTATATTCTCAACTCCAACAAAAAACCTTACAAATAACAAAAAAAATATTAATTGTTTTTTTAGTATTTATTGTTTAAACATCAGTTTGTATATAAACTGTTTTCCAAAAGTCGGTACCGAAATTACCCCAATATTTGCTAAATAAACAACCCATTTTTTTCTTTTCTTTTACCTCTGTTTTTTATTCATTTTTCTTCGTCTTATTTTTCAAATAACTGTCTTCCACTTTTATCTTTTCTCAAACAAACAAAATATTCGCATTATTTTTCCCTCCAAATTTCTAAATAACTTTCTTCAACGAAAAAAAGACTTGACAAAATAATCGATTTTGCCGAAAAGTTAGAAACATTAATTTTGAAACCCAAAACAATTTGAATAACAAAAAAAAACTAAATAATCATGTGTAAACCAAGAAAAAGTTATGAACGCGAGCAAGAAGGGAAGAATGAGAGGGTCAAGATGGCTTTGGAAAGAGGACTGTCATATCGCGAGATCCAACTGCTTTGTGGAGTTTCCAAAACAAAAATAGCTAGTATCAAAAGGGGAGAGGAGACAAAGCCAAAGAAGATGGGAAGACCAAAAAACATCAGTGTTAATGTTGCTCAAAGTGTTGTCACACGAACATTAACTAACCCATCTTCTTCTTGTCTTATGGTTTCCAACGATGTTAAAGTTTCTCTTTCAAGTGTCTATCGTCTTAGAAAAGAGAACAAATTTGTGTTTGCAAAGCAGAAAAAAATGCCGGCTCTGAAACCATTACACATAACAAAAAGACTTATTTTTGTTAAGAAACAGCTGGCAAACGCAAAGCGTATTTTGACGTGGACCAAAAACACTCTCATTTCCGACGAGAGTCGTTTTTGTTTATACTCTGACGGAAAATATGTTTGGAGAAGACGTGGAGATCTTGATAAGGAGGCGTTTGTGCCAACTCCCAAGTTCAATCGGGGTGTGATGGTGTGGGCAGCAATTGGGCGTCATTTCAAGTCAAAACTCGTTTTCGTCGACGGAACACTGAACGCGGTAAACTATCAAAAAATGTTGGCCGAATCAAGAGTGTTTGAAAACGCGAAGAAGGTGTACAAACACGGGATGGTGTTTCAACAAGATGGTGCAAGACCCCACACAGCGAAAAACACAATTGAATGGTTTGAAGGCTTGGACCCGAAGCTCATGGTTCGACTACTGAAAGAATGGCCTGCAAATAGCCCCGACCTCAGCCCAATTGAACACTTATGGCAATACTTGGACACCTTAGTAAGAAAAGAAAAGGAAATCTTCGAGAACATTGAAGAACTCAAAGAGGCTTTTGAAAGGGCTTGGGATTCAATACCTCTTGAGACAATTGATAACTACATAATGTCGATTCCAAAGAGGTTTGAATTGTGCAAGGAAAACAACGGCGAATTTATCGGACACTTGCTTTAATCCGTTATCATTTTTTTTTATTTTTTTCTTTTTGAACTCGTTTTATCATTTCTTTGTTCGTCTTCAGAGGATGTTTGTTTGTTTTTTTATATGTATTCAAATTGTTTTCATTATTTTGACTCGAAAAGAAATAACTGTCTTAGAAAAATTGCAAAAGACTTCCCAACGTTTCGACAAATGCCCGAAAAATTACGAAAATAATATAATTTGTTTGTTTTTTTAGGTCAAAAAAGTCGGTACCGTTTTTTGTTTTTTTTAAAAAGATAAATAATAAAACAAAGTCTTTAATAACAATAAAACGGGAAAACAGCTAATAATAGTTTCTCAATTTTTAGCGGTAAACTCTTTTCATAAATTCGTCATTGCCCTCAATGAGAGGTAAAAAATGCAATTTTTACCTAAGATATTTAAATTTTATATATTTTAATTAGGTGTGGTTATATGAAAAAATTAATTTTTTGATGTTAAATTGAAACAAAAAAGTGTATGACCTCTTTAATATTTTGAAATTTAATTTATCTCCCTGTTATTTTTCCTTATCCATAAAATCGTCATTATTTTTACTATTTTTAGAAATAAAGAAAATCATTTTTAACACTAAAAAATAAAAACAATCGTTTCACATTTTTATTATGATTAAAATATTGAGTAAAATGTATTTCAATATTTATATTAAAATACGTTTTGGATATAATTGACGAATTCAGTTTAATTTAATAAAGTAATTCGATTAATTGTTAATATCGAGTAAATATATTCATCATTAAAATTTAGTTGAATTTTAACTTGGTATTTCGATTTATTACAGATGATAAAATAAACAAATTTGAAGAAAAAAATAATAAGTTAGAGTTTCAAGTCTTCCTGATATCATGATGTGTCAGTTTGTAAATGATTATTGTTGGAATGACTTATTTGAAAATACATCGGTTATCAAACAATATTATACCTAAAAAGTTTTATCGTTTTATTCATTTTAAAAATAAATGTGTTGATATAAATTAGATAACTGGAGAAATTTTGACAAAATCAAACAACTATTGCTCAATAATATATAAAAAGCAAAATATAAAGTTGTGTATCATTATAGGAATTATAAAACAATACAATATACTTACATTTTATACAATTTTGTATTAAACCTCCATAACAATCAAAACGTTATAAAAGCAATACAATAATAAAAATGAAACAATTAAAAAGTAATCAAAGGGAAAAAATATGAAATACAACGCCAATGTGCACAAATCAAAATACAGTAAAACTTTTCAAAAACGGTACTTTTGAAAAGCGGATTTTCTCAAAAGATGGTATTTTTCAATGAAATAAAAAATAAAGTTCTTTATAGAGCGGCAATTAAGGTTTGATTCGCTTAAAATTCCCACTTTTGAAAAAAAAACAAAATTACCACACCAGCCCGTTCTTTAAAGTTTTTACTGTACACTTTAGTTTTTGAATAATAAAAAGGTTTTATCATTAAAAATTGGCCATCTCCGAGTTGTGACTTAAATCTAATTGAGCATTTGTAGTCATATTTGAAATATAAATAATAAACAAATAATACAAGTAATGAAAACATTTTTATCGTGTGTCATGTTGTTTGTAAAAAATACATCAACAATATTAACAAGTAAGTTGAAAGTTATGGTGAACGGTTGAAATTGTGTACAAGAAAAAATTACAAAAATATTGCAAGACTAATGACCAAATTACTTTAAAATATTTTTAATTATTATCACATTTTTCACAAAATCGTAACTGAAAAAATGACGCTTTTATGAAACAAGTTTAGTACTTACTTTTGAAATACAGTTTATTATAATTATAAACAAATACGACAATAATTGAATTGTTTATTAAGGTAATAAAATACCTGGTCATTGTTGTATAAAAACTTTTTTAATGAATAGTTTGAAATATCTATCGTGTACAATGAACATAACGAAAATATATAATAAGTATAAAATGATATAAATTTTTGTTTAAAAATCGGGAAATCTCCCTATTCAAATAACACAAATTGCATCACCAGCTTTAATATGGTTGGTTAAATTTTAATTAATGGACGGGATGCTTAATTGCATCATGACGTGGCAGCGACTTGTATTCATTGGGAAATCGCTTGTCTATAAGTTATTTTGTTGCCACAAATTCGGGAATATCACCCCAATATTTTTAATACAAGGCTGGATATTTTACTAAATACTAAAAAACACAAATATAACAAAAAATACAATTTAAAAAACTTTAAAATTGTGTGTTAATTTTAAACTTTATTTTTAATTGACAAAATTGTACACTAAAACAATTTTAATTAAAAAGCTAATTTTGGCTTATCGATAATTAATGGAAAAGGAATAACAAATATAAATATTTCTTTGCATAAAACACCGATAACAGTATTATTAGAACAATTTCAAATATTCAATTAACAACAACTTTAAAAATTCGATATTTTTGACAATGATCTTTGAATATTTTTTGTCGTTTTTCAATTTGTAAAAATTGGCTCATTTTAACTATTTTTTCCGGGAAACACTGGCATTTCTTGAGTAATGCAAACTATTTTTAAAAATACATTTTTGTAAAGAACTGAGAACAGTACTACTATTATGACAACGATAATTAGAGACTTTTTAACGAGCAGTCAACATGTTTAAAAACATTAATTTATTCAATCGTTCGCGTTTAAATCTGTAGTGCAACAAAAAAGTATGTTAATTGTGTTATTTACTAATTATTAACAAGTCAAATAAGTCAACGATATCAAAAGTCAATTTGTTCTACTTTTTATTGAATAAACGTTTTTGATGTCTTCACTACTCAATCCCAAACAATCAAAACACACAAGTCTTCTCAACGAATGTTTCAAACAACATTTCACGCCGCATTTGCAACAATTATGTGATATGCAATTTCTACTTTTCGGTATTTTAAATACATGATGCAGTTTCCTGTTTTTCTTTTCTTCATCAATTCGTTTAAAACAACTACTCTATGAGTTGAAATACTCAAAAAAAAAACTGCAGATCTCGAGTTTCTATTAACTTTTCTCTTTTGTATATTTTCACTCACCAATTTCATTGCAAGATTTTCCAACTCTTTAATCCTTTTTACCCTACGATTTCCGTTAAATATTTTCTGAGCTTTTATAACAGTGTAAATGTTATTAAACGCAAAACCAAGTAAATACCAAAACATTGCAAGTGGCCAGCGTCTTGTTGTTCTTTTCATCTCAATCTGTTTGGCCATTTCGTCTACAACATCAACACCTCCCATGTATTTGTTATATCTGTGGTTTACATTGGTTCTAATCAAATCAAGGTAAGTTTGTTGTATATTCGAATTATAGTTAATTGGTCCCTTCTTTTCAATTTGGACAAGATGAACTTCTGTATCTGGTGTTGACAGAATTAACACATTTTTGTTGTGTTCGATAAGGCTACTTAAAGTAAACCCCTCTTCGGTTTGGCCAATTATTAGAGACCCATTTTCTCTTTTTTCTTTTGTTTTAAGAATTTTGGGAACTTCTTTTCTATTTGCTTTAATTGTACCTTCAATACCAATTGCTCCATTTGTTTCCAATTGAAGTATTTTACCAAGTTCAATGGAAGTAAAAAACGATCGGTGTAAACAGTGAATGTTTTTTCTCGAAAAGGCTTTACCAATTCTATTACTGCTTTTGTTCCCAAACATTCAACTGTTTTTCCATTGTTGCTTCCTCTATAAAGAAATATATTCAAAATAGTGTTATTCGTTGGATCAACAAGTAGATAAAATTTGAAACCGGATTTGGCGGGTTTGTTTGGCATTTTCATTTTGTTTTGATATTTTCCAAAAAAACGAGACAGGTTTTCATCTACAGATAATTCTGATGATATGACAATTGACCTCCCGAAAGATACAAAACGATCTCTAAAAATTTCTACGATTTTCTTTATTTTATAATAATTATCCCAATCATCACCATTGTAAATCAAATCTTGTTCAAAAAATAATGAACATTGAGATACACTTTGGTGTTCAGAGTTCGAAGTTGTATCATTTTTAGCGTCTTCTGATGATTCCGAGTTATCACTACTCAGAGTTTCCGTGTCTGTTTGGCTTGAAGTAGATGTTTCACTTGATTCGGAAATTTCATCAGATGACGTTTCTTCTGAACTTGCAGGTTCCATTCTTCTTTGTTGTTCATATAATTGTTCTCGTATAACACTTTCGTGTTAATAAACACATTCCAATTTTCTTTTGATATCTCTTTAGGTTTTAAAGCTCGGTTAATAATGTCATCAAAACGGAGACATCTCAAAAGCTCTTTATACCTTTTGAGAGAAAAGGTTGCTCGATATATTTCTCTGCTGTTGATTCCATACCAGACTTCTCGTTGACTAATTTTTGTTTCTCGATAAATACCTTGTATCAAGCTTATTCCAACAAAGGCTTTAATATCTGACAATTCAACGTTGTTCCAAGATTGTTTTTTCTTTTTATCATCGAGATTGTTAATAAATACACAGTAATGACCTTATGTATTTGTGTAGAGTTGTATATCAGTTAACAAATGTGTTGGAATAAAGTAGTCAACAACTTCTTCGATATTCATATTTAAGAAAAAATCTGTGATGTGACTATTCCGTTTAGGTTCACAGTTACATTCATTGTGTACATTTTTAAATTCTAATAGATTAAACACGTTCTTATTTTCGGTGTTATTCAATTGTTTTTGAGATACTATTTCATCATGTTTGAGTTTAAGACTTTTCTTGGTGTCTTTCTTGACACGTTTATCCCCTCTTCCAATATCGGTGTTTTCAGTATCACTTTTTGGTGTGCACGGAATTTCGTGCAGAGATTGCACCATTTTAAAAGGATTGGAGTGAATTATGTATTTGTCTTTACTGTTGATTATTTGGGGAAAATGATATTTCATTTGTATTGTTAAATGTGGACTGTGTGTTTCAACCAAAATAGCCAACCTTTTTATTAATTCTAAATTGTGTGGATAAACTTTCATTGCTTCCCTACAATTATCAAATTGCACAATTAATGCAATATAATGACATACAAAAAGACCACATGAAACACTGTCATTTTGTCTTGAAATTCCTCTTGCTAAATAAATATCAAATCCAAATCCAAACAATTCAAGAATATCAACCCCAACTGACAAATAAAATGCATCATGATAATCATTTAAAGAATTAAACAAAATTGCACGACGATTATGATAATCAATGATAAATAAGACAAAATGATCATACCCAAATATTGGTACAAATGTTAAATAATTATTGATCAATACATTGAAAATGTGTTTTTTTAACACAGAATTGTCAATACCAAATAGCAACTGTCTCGTCTCAATAATACCGATATACCCAAAAACGGAACCACTTAAAAACCTTGCATATGCATCGATTGTGTTGATGTTCATTATATTTATTTCTATTAATTTGAGTTTGTTTTTCTATTTAATTTTATATTATAATTTCATGTTTTTTATAATCATTTTTGTTGATTTGGTATTAATTCCCGATTTTTTCAATGTATTTTTCAATCACTCTAACAAAATAGTTTTTTTGGTTTTTGTACAAAATGTTTTGTAATCATTGATTTCAATGTTATTCTTTGTTATTAAAGTTTTTTAAAGACGTGAAACGTTTTCATGTTTTCTGAAAAAAGTTATACATAAATTTTAATTTGTTATTTTAACACCATCCATGGGATATATAAGATTCACTTTAACTACAGAAAATTTCAATTACAATTTAAACTTTATTAAAAAACAACAAACTCTGTTATAGCAATGGAATTAATAAAAACATTACTTAGACAACCAATGATAAATTATGATTTAATTTTTTGTTTGACAAGAAATTCTTTGTTGTTGATTTCCAAAATTTTTATAAAATAAAATTATAAGTCGTTTAAAAAATTAAAAAATTTACACTTCAAATAATCTTAACACTTTCATAACCTAAAGCTTTTTTTAAGAAGAAAAATAAGTAAAGAAAAAATTGTCCAAATCATTTTTTTTCATTTTATTTTATTCCAAAACCCCTTTCTAACCCAAACCGCCCAATAGTCAGTTATATTTTACTTAAAAAAATTAACATTTAAATACTCAATTATTTAAGATCCATCGAAAATAATCTTTTGTATGAAATTTTGTAAGAAATATTTTTAATGTTAATTCTTAACATAACAACACATCCTACATTGTCAATCCACCTGATAACAAAAAAGAATTCATAATTACAATAAAAATAATTTCTCAAACACGTTTAGATTAAATGATAATATAGTTTAAAAAACAACAAAAAAGTTTCAACCAAACGATTTAAAACCATCAATTAGACCCAATTCTTTTCTTTTTCTTGTCTTTCGCTCTTCTTTTTAACTCCCAACAGACTCGACAGAGCATTAAAGAATGAGACAAGCAAGTGGTTTCTCCACAACGCGAACAGAGTTCTTTTACCCTGCTCGCATTAGAACCAACGCAAAGGTGGCACTTTTGCTTCCGTAAAGCAAATTTTCTTTCATATTTTTTTCTTTCTTTTTTTGTGAAGGGTTTGCTTCTTCCCACCAATCCAAAAGACCACAAGCTATAAACATAATTCTTTTTTCTTTTGTTTTTTCATTCCATGTACAAGACGTTTTTTGATGTATTTTTCTGACAATTATTTGGCCAATCGAACGAGAAAAGTGAAGTGGTCATTTTGGATCACATCCCGAAAC
>NW_004191847.1:511847-521954 GCF_000330505.1 Entamoeba invadens IP1
CGTTGCACAATCCAGAATATTTGAAAAACAACCATATTGTATCTCCTTGTTTTTGTTTTTGTTGAATATTCTTGACATAGGAAATCGAATGTATCAACAGGTGTTTTTGTGTAATTATATAATACATTAATTTCTGATTTGGCCTTATTGGGGTCAATTATCGGGACATTTAGAGAATTTGTCGCAATTATCACAGTTTTAGTTTTTTCGGATTAAATGAAGTCAAAAGAATTGAATCCTGTTTTCAAAATCGAATATTTTGAGGATTGGTTTCTTTTTCCTTATTTAATCGGGTTTTTTCCAATTCAATTTTTTCCATTTCCATTTTTGTTGTTTTTAAATTTTGTATATTTTCAAAATCTTCTTTTTCCAAAATATCCATTTTTTCCCGATTTAGTTCGTTCTGTGATGCCAACATACCCATTTTTTTAAATATAATATTTTCTCTTTTTTCAAATTGTTCTAACTTTTTTGAAGTTTGTTTTTCCATTTTTGTCAAATATTTCTCTTTTTCTAACATTGTATTCCTTTTTGACTCTGGAGGTATGTTTGCACTTCGTTGATTCATTGTGCCAATGTACCCGATTTTTTGCGACTCAAGCGAGTTAATTACTCTTATAGAAGTAAAGTAGTTGTCGCTTTGTAGTAAAAATTCTATTTTAGGAGCATCTTTTGGAATTAAATTTTCGACTAATTTCATCACTACTGACTCTCCGTGATGCAGTTCATCAGTTTTCCCGATTTCTGACTCTTTTTTGCCTTCATACAAAGTCATTCCAACACAAAGTTTTTTGTCGTAAGTACAAACACGGTAAAATTTTAACCCCCGTTTGATTGGTTTTTGAGGGCAATATTGAATCCCTTTGCAACGCCCTTTGAAACCGAAAATTCTTTCATCCACACAAATTAACTGACCCGGTGTAGAAATTTGCGTAATATTTCGGGCAAATATTTCAAATAAATCTTTTACAGCTGGAAATACCGTTTCTTTTCTTTTTTCTTCCCTTGTTGCTTTGAGGTCACAACGGAAACTTCGAAAAAGTTCATAAAACCGATTTCTATCCATAGCAATTTTTGGAAAAGGACGCCCGAATTCTGAACTCCAAAATCGGGAAATCGGGCCTTTGTTTTGCATGGCTCCTAAATATATCATAACACCAATAAAACAATTTATTTCATCCACGTCTGTAACTTTCCAATTTTTAACTAACGATTGGCCCTTTTCATTTGTTCCTGCCACAATCAAGTCCAAAAAATCGGGAGTTATAATTTTTTCAAAACATTCAATTTCTTTAGAAAAAATACCAATAATTTCATTTTTTCTGTAATTTTGGTTCATTTTTGAAAAATCTGCTTCCCCAAAAACTGGATCAATTGTTTCCCAATTTTTAACAATTTTATTAGGATTATCTAATACGTGTTGGGGTTCAAAAATAACATGTTTTTCATAACTATTTTGAGGACATATTATCTCTTCTCCAAAATTAATGTTAACATTTTCTTCAGCTTCGTCATCACTTGAGAAATATTCTGGTTCTTCAGGTTGTTCACACTCCATACTTTTAAGAATAAAAACATAAAAAACTAAATTAAAACTCTTCCCGACATTGAATTAATTTAATTAATTATTTCCAAAAAATCACATACAAAAAATATTTTTTTCGATTATACCTTTTGGCAAAATTGTTATTTGGGAAAAGAAAATTTAAAAAACTTGTTTTTTGCATGTTTCGGTTTTATAAGTGTTAAACACAATTTTTTATTGTCATGCGATTAACACCAATTTAAAACATATATATCAATATAATTATTTTAATCTCTTTTTTATTTGCGTGATTATTATCAAACGATTTATAAAGTAGATACATTAATGTATGAGTTTTATATATAAATGTAAAAAACATAAATTTTATATTAGAATATTAAAAATAAGATAATTAAAATAATAAGAATAAAAGTTTGTTTCCATAAAAAAACAATATGACTTTAAAAAGTTAAAATTAACAAACATCAATTTCTTTTTTGGATATTTTTATCATTAATTTTAAAAATACAATTAATAAAAAAACATAAAAAAATCAAATAATTATAAATTATTAAAATATATGATTTAAATAAATAAAAAAATTATGTTAAAATCCATGAAAATCACATTAATATTAAAAAATGATAAATAAATTTAATATTAAAAAAAATAAATAAAATATAAAATGAAAAATAAAGGAAATAATGAATGAATATATAAATTGAAAATCTTAATAAGAATATTAAACAACAAAGTGTTGATACAACTGACTTTAATCTTATTAATAAATAGATACAAATATTTCTAATATTATTTTTATATTCTTAACATTATTATTATTTTAATTAATTATTTACAATTAACACAGCTTTTTATTAATATATTTTTCATTTTTTTTATATTTGATTATTATATTCATTATTTTATTTACTTTTACCAAAATTTTATTCTTTATGTTAATTTCTTTTTTATTTGTGATTGTTTATTTAAATATTCCACTATTAATAATATAATCATTTATTAACAACGTTTTGGTAATTTCCAATGGTACAAATATCACAGTAAACTTCGTTGTAATTTGAGTAATTCAAAAGTCCGCATTTTATGCAGTTTGTAAGTATTTCATCACATTTGAGACACTTTAGGTCTTTTAGATAATATTCTTCCAAACACAAAACACAATTTGAATCAGATACTTCTTTGCAATGAAATTCATCTTTTGTGAAATAATTTCCTTCGAAATTAATAAGTTCTTTTGTTGTATTTTGTTGTGTTTTGACACACCTTTTCCCAATCAAAACATAATCCGATTCACACACCACACAGGCACTCTCTTGGGTTCAATGGAAATACAATTTTCATCAATTTGGCAAATACCCTCAATTAAAACTTCGTTGGGAGATAAACAGTTGAAACAAAGTCCATTTGTTTTGTTAGAGCACCCACTACTTCCACATGTTTCACAAGTCACACATTCGAAATCTTCTATCCAAAATCCCAGTTTGCATTTATCACACTTTTTGTTTCGGTTTTCATCAATGAAGCATGAAATACATTTGTCATTATCGGGTTTACACACAGAACACAACCCACCTTCATCAATGTATTTATTGATTTCACATGTTATACACGATGTTGAATTGCATGTTGTACAACCACGCGTTGAACAGTCTGTACATCTTCCAAAAGATTCTGTCATTTCTTCTGACGTGGTATTAACGAGATAATACCCCTCGATGCATGACACACATTTTGTTTGAGACAAACAATCGATGCAATTTGCATTGCACTTTTTACAACTTTTACTGTCTATGTAGTATCCTTTCATGTTACACAACGAACAAATCTTGTCATCTTCCTTATAATAATATCCATCAAAACATTTGGAACAGGTTGATTCAGAGTGGCAAACATCACAATTTGTTTTACAAATATCGCAGTTGTAATTCGACAAATAAAAGTGGTCCATACATTCCAAACACCTTGTCTCATCACACTTTGTACAATTGTTATAGATATCACCACAGCTAAGGCATTTCCCATCACGTAAAAAGAGTTTATTTTTGCACTTATAACAATCCGTTTCATCACACACTTCACAATTTGGATGTATTGTTTCACATGTTGAACAGATACCATTGTCCAAATAAAAAGCATTTAAACAAGAACGACATGTTGTGGCGTTGCATCTATAACACGAACGAAATTCAAAAGAGCATAAAGTACAAGTTCCATTTTCTATAAACAATTTTTTATCACATACAGAACACTTTGACGCGTCACAAGATATGCAATTATCAAATTTGGAATTACATAGTTTACAAACAATACTTTCCAGATAAAACCGATTTTCACATTCAAGACAGCTTGATTCATCACATACAATGCAATTTGTGAACTGTGATTTACATTCTCTGCAAACAATCTGGTCAACAAAAAATCCATTTTTACACGTGTAAAAACGGATTGATAAACACGTTATTCAATTGTGGAACGTTTCATTGCATTTAACACATATATTTCCATTTAAATGATACATTTCTTCACAAATCGTACATTTGGTTTCGTCACAAATTTGACACCCTTGATATTTGGTTAATCATTTATTACATTGGTTATTATCAACAAAATATCCCACATCACATTCTTGGCACTGAATTTTATTACATAAGTTACAATTGGTATAAACTTCAGAACATGGTTGGCATATTGAATTTTTATCCAAATAATTTGGTAAGCATTTGGTACATGTTTCAGTTGTACATTCTATGCAATTCGGAAACAACTCCTCGCACTTTACACATTTCCCATCCTTTAAAATGTAATTTCGATTGCAGCCCAAACATAACATAGCATTACATGAAGCACAGTTTGTATCATATTTAGTACAGGTATAACAAATTGACAACGCATTGAACTCAAATTACACCCAGTAACAATAACAGTGTTTACAATTAAATGATTATTTGATATCTCCGAAGTGTCCAAAACATTTTTGATATTTTTTAAAACAAAAAATGAACATCCCAATATTATTGTTTTGCTTTTTCTTAAGGGATTCATGAGGATTGTTAATTTTTCTGAGGATGGTAAATATCTTAAACATAATTCCTTTCATTTTGGATTTTTTTGCCTAAGATCAAAAAGGTATATTTTGAAACAAGTGATTTTCTTTAAAAATGCTATTTATGGATTTTTTGAAAGATGATTCTTTCAGTTGATTTTTACAAAAAAATAATCTATTTCTATTTTCTGATTTACCACTTGACTAACCTTGGTTTATATGAAAACAATAAAAATTGATTTAATTTATCGAAAAAGTCAATTTTTTAATCAAAATCACAAAACAAATTAATCTAACAATTTTCAATCTTTTTTTCACAAAAAAATACAATTTATTAAAAATCAATTTATGAAATTTCAAACAATAAAAATTGATAGCAAATAACATATTGATAATTAATACTTTATGCGACGACAATTTATGTATTTGCGCAAATTCAAAACGCGAGGTTTTGAAGATCGATAAAACAACGATTGATAAATAAACAAATTTGTAAAATTATTGTTTTTGTTTAAAAAGGTTTTATTTATTTTTCAAAACATATATACACAAGAAATATATGTTTATATTATTTTTATATAATATAATATTAATTTCAATAAATGTATCTTTAATTCAATAATCAATTTTATATATTATTTGGCGTTTTTGTTGTGTTTTGACGATTAATTGATATAATCAATAAACAAAAACCCACTTTATAAATAATCTTTGAAAATGTTAAATATAGATTTTTAAATCAGAAGTGGCAGTGCTATAAATATCTCTGAGGATGGTAAGTCGTGTAACAAACAAACATTGTCAACACAGACTTAAACATCTAAAAAGTGAAATGACGTGTTCCCATATTCAAAAATAGTAACTTACTCAATATATATTTCAGATAGATGTAAAAGTGTAAACTTTCTATTTCTGTCATCCTCAGAAAATAAATGCCATCCTCAGAACTGTATATTTGTTTAAAACACAAGTTAATATCAAAATGAAACAATCATATTAAAATATACACAATATGATTAACTTTGTTATTACAATAAATTTGAATAATTGCATAAATTACAAAAATATTTATAAATTTGTTTTTTTAAAAAAATGCATTTTTAAAAAAACAGTGTTTTCGACTTTTTCAATTTTCATTTTGATAAAAAAAACAATTATCGATTTAAACGTAAATTTCAATCGTTTTGTTATTAAAACGGATTCGTAAATAATATCAATAAGTTTATAATTATAATGTGAACAAGTACAATTCACACTTTATTATTTCCCGTCTCAAGTTAGCGAGTTATAATTATTGTTTATGTTTATAAATTATCGTAACGATTTTTTGATTGTTTTTAATCTTTTGGCATTTATGACAAATTATTACCATCATTTAAAAATTGAACTTTGACTCGAAATATTAAGTGTAAATTATAACTTGAGTTATGAAAGTGGGCTTTATGGGGAACTGAACCTTATGGATTTGTTTTTTGTATCCTCAGAAAAATATTTTTTAATAAGGATAGCTTTGATCCTGAGGATACACCTTATCCTCAAGAAACCCTTTACAATAAAAAGTACTTAAAAACAACTAGTCCTATGTTTTTACAAACGTACGTTAGTCAGATGATTTGTTTAAACACGTTGCCACAGTACTTTTGTATGACAATGATTAACTCGTAAAATTATCAAAAAACATTTAGATAGTTTAAAAATTATTTTTTTCCAGAAATAAAAGTTATTTCAAATATCACGTTTAGAGCTGATACTTTAAAACCTTTCATTTACTTTACAATATCAATTAATTTGCTTAAAATACAAGAAGAAAAAGTATTGTTAAGTATTCAAAAAGAAATAATTCAAAATAGTAAAAAATAGTAAATTTATCTTTGCAAAATTAATAAGAATCAACTTTTATGTCAAAAAACACAAACAATAATAGTAGATTATGAGAGAATTATAAGAAAGAATAATCATATATTTGAACAATCAAACAAATAACAAAATAAAAACTATATTATTAAAAATAATCAACCAATAAGTTTTTTATTTATTTATTAAATTACTTTAAAATCATTTTTAATTCGACATATAAATGATTTGTGTTGTCAAATTTATAAATACAAATACAGCCTTGAATTTTTGTTTTTTTGTGTTTGTTGTTTATTTAAAAATTGACAATACAATATTATTTATAATAATAAGTGTTATAAAATGATTTTTTAATTATACAACAAAAATTATTGTTATTTATGATTCTAATAATTATTAAAATTATAATTTTGTCAAAATTGTTTAAATATGTTTTTTTAGCTTGATGAAAAAGTTGGAATTATATGAACACTAATATTTCGTTTTTTTTTGATAGACACTTTTTTGTTTTGACTTTTTGAATAACAGTTACTTTTTAATTTAAAAATAGAATTTTATTATTTAAAAAAAATAAATTTAAATAGTTAATGATAATAATTATTATAGATGTTTTAAAACAATGAAATAAAACACTCAATTGTAACGACGACAACAATGTAAACATTAAAATAGAACTGTAAAAAACAAAAGGTGTTTTATTTCAAAAATAAAAAAGTATTTATATTTTTTGTAAAATATGCCTTTTATTTATATTTTTGAAATACTTTGATTTCATTATTCAAATAAAAATACAATACAAAAGATTGGATAACAAAAAAGAGACACAATGGCGTTGTTTCGATTATTTTATAAATAATAGCATATACGACACAATTCTTATTTGATAATTATAAAATGAAATTTTAAAATAATGTCATTTCAAACAAGTTAATTGCATTAAATAAATAATAAAACCATGAAAGAAGTAAAATAAAGCATTCAAAGATCCAATTTGCATTATTTCAACATTGTATTAATAGATTAATGGTGTTATTTATAAATTGTAAATGGGAAAATCAAAAATAGAAAGAATAAACAGTATATAAAACAAGAATTAAATAATTAAAGACATTGATTGAAAAATGGCTAACTGTAGTAACATTATCATAGTTTCTCGAGAAATATGTCGTGTTTAACCAAATGGGCATGTCTAAAATATACAAGCTTACATTTTATTGCTTGTATTACTCTGTATGTTTATCTTATACAACAATCACAGAATTAAATCACACCAATTACGCAACATATACCAACAACATTGTGGTAAAAGAAAAAATAACAAAAATGAAAAAATACTCTCTTTCCTTTGAAAAATTGACAATTAATATATTATTTCTCAAATTTATTGAAACTATGGCTAAAAATACAATAACAACAGAGGCGTTATTTCTAAATATCTAACAGAATTGACAAAAACAAATATATTCTCTTATTTTCAACAAGTAGACTAAGCGCCCTTCCCCATTTGGTTATAAAAATCATTATAATCATCAGCACATTGGTTGTTTCTATTTATTTTAACATTTAAAGTATTAACCACATAGAACGTAATCATTCAACGGAACGCCGGCTGAACAGAGTCGGCAACCAATACAATTGATTAAAATATATCCACTTGAAAATAGCCATTGCCATCGTGACTTTTTTATGCTGATAAAAGAGTCCCTCTTTGTTGTTTAAGTAAAAATGGACTGTATAAATAAAAAAATAATTAAATAAATTAATAGCGCTTATACGGCATGATATAACAGTCCAGACAACATATTATAGAGGTATGAGCGCTTTTATTTATAATATATATATATTATAAATAATATACAAAGAAAAAATAAGAAATGTGTAGAAGAAGAGAAGGAGAGAGTCGCTTGGATATTTTGATTGATTGTATTGTTCGTTCATTTGTTTCATTATTGGTAAATAAATATAATTAAATAAGTAAAATAATAGTTTTAAATTATTTATAAAGTAAGTAATAAATGTAAAATTAACTTTTAATTAACAATAGTTAAAACCAACTATACATATAGTTTTTTAATTTAAATCGATATTTTTTAATAAAGGTAAAAAGAGTCTTTTTGTAGCACAAATGGCCAATCAATTTAATGTATGAAAAATAACTTTTGTTTTTGAATCTGTGCTTTTTGTTGAATTTTAACCAATTTCTCTAAAAATAAAATTTAATTTTAAAACAATCTTTCTAAAAAAATTCTTTCAAATCCAACTAAGAAATTATTTTTGTACCGTATTCACGACAAATAGACCTTTTTCATTATAATTGTTTTACTTGTTTCATTTTTATTTTTTTTAATGATAAGAAACATCCAAAAAATGCAAGTAATGTTGAATGTGAAATTGGAATTCGTAACATCTCAAATTGAAATATTGATTAATTTATCAACAATAATAATTAATTTAACGTCACAATTTTTGAAACTTTTAAATTATTATAACACAATTTATTTGAAAAAGTCTGTCAACATATTTAACAAAAAAAACAATTATTTTAAGTTTTTTCAACTGAAACATTTCAAGTAAATATTATTTAATATTATTTAATATTATTTAATATTAAAAAAATAATACAATGTTTAATTTTTTGTAAAAGCTAAAACAATGATTATAATCTAAGGCTCGATATATTTTTTTTCAATATAAACAAGTCTGTACGGTAAAACCTCCCAAGAGCGGGAGGGCGTGGGAATTTTGTTTTCTCAAGAGCGGGCATTTTTAGCCAATCAAACCTCAATTACCGCTCGATAGAGAACTCTATTTTTAGTTTTAGTCTAAAAAATGCCCGCTCTTGAGAGAACCCGCTCTTCAGAGGTACAGCTCTTGGGAGGTTTTACTGTATTTGAAATTTTTATATTGATTTATAAAATAAATATATTTATTAATTGTAAATCAAAATGAATAAAATGGGTATAAAAATGATTGAATTTAAAATATGGGTTTGACTTAATTAAGAAAAAAAGTTATTTAAATTGAAGTATTACTAATTTAAAATTTACAAAACAATGATAACATTGTATAACATAATAATATTCTTTATGTTATTTACAATAATAATCTGATTGTTTTATCACCAGTTTATTAATTAGATTAATCGCATAACAATATTTTATTAAATTGTTATAAAATAACAATAGATGTAAATATATCATTTTCCAATTAAAAATGTCGTATTTTAAGTAAGATATTATAAAAATATCTTATTGTTTGTTAAACACTTTTTATTAAAACTAACATAATATACAAACAATTTATTATATTAACAATTAAACACAATTTGTTTTAAATTTCCAATGGAATTATTATTTTTTATAAATATAATTTGTATGTTTTGACTTTTATTAATAATTAATCACAAAATTAATAATTTTGTTATTTATGAATTATAAATAATAAATAATTGTAAACAACAATGTAAATTGTTTGATTATTAAATTAAATTATAATTAAACTTAAATTATTTATAATTTGTTTTATTTTTATTCAAGACATCAACAATCTTCTTGCAATAATCAAACCGTTGAAAATACTTTACATCAAAAAAATGTATATTTAAGTATTTGCAAATCTTAAGTTACATTATTATAATCCACATAAACAAGTATATTGAAATAAT
>NW_004191847.1:522054-524413 GCF_000330505.1 Entamoeba invadens IP1
CCCAGTTTATTATCCAAAAGGGTGATTGTTTAGAATGTGAAGCGTGTAAAGACTCATGTATTTTTGATGCTATAACTTTCAATTGAATATCAATCTTTATACATTTATCGTTAATTGAACAAAATATGATACAATTTAAATCGATCAAATGACTTATAATTAAATAATTATTTTAACTGATAAAATGTTACAATTATTATCACTTTGATTATAAACTTGATTTCAAATAAAGTGAAATGTTCTTTAATTAACAATTAAAATTTCTTTGTTATTTTTTGGGATTATTATTTAAAAAAAATACAATAACTTAATTGTGTTTTATTCTTATAAAACAAATATTTTACATCAACCTTTCAACTTCTTTAAACCAATGCGAATAATTAAATTATGATATTCAACAATCAACATCAGATTCATAAAAATCTAAAAATATTATCACTCTATTGTTATTACTTTTCAAAAGGAAATTTTTCTGTTAAAAAACTTCCAAGCCAGTCAAGTGCAAAACTGATTTCTTGAGATGCTTCAGTTTCGTTTTTCCAGTTGAGTCTATCATTCAAACACAATGAGTATGGTTCATAATGTTTTATGACCATCAAATATTTGAAATTATTTAAATGTTGGTTCGTTAATGGCCAATAAATGTTCAAATCTGACTGTTTTTCGTATTTTCCGAGTTCTAAGTTCTGAAGGTAGTGCATAGATAAATAAGGAATATTTAACGAGTTAAATTCCCTCACTCTTTTCGTTTCCTGTTTTCTATATTCCTCGTTAAATTCAGATTCTATTAACTTCAAAATGCTTTTCCTCATAACATATTCAACGTGTGATTGGAAGTAGTGTTCTTTCTCTTTCTTATACATGAACTTCCGATTGATCAAAGTGTTTGTGTGAAAAGTAGAGTTGTCCCACATTCTTGTCTTCGCCAACTTGACACTTCCCGTCTTTCCAGTGATATACAATTTGGCTTTTTTGTCCTCGAAAAAGTAATTTAAAGGAGTTGGTCGGTTCAATATAAAATCGTCATTGAAATACACAAAACACTCCCCGAGGTTCTTCACGTTATGTAAATGCAATTCCAAGTTATCACTACTGAACACTGGCAAAACTTCTTTTTGTATTATTTCTTGATGAGAAACGACTTCCAAAGTGTATTCTCCGTCTTTTAGTATATAAGCAGTCTCGTTCAAAGGGCGCTCAAGGAAATTTGGTATTTGGTTGTCTGTCACAAGAAAGTAATTTTTGATATATGGCGCAAACATTTTGACACTCCTTAAAGAGTAAAACAGGGTGTTGTAATCTCGAAATTTGTTTGGGTCGTACTTGAAATTGATAACCTTTTTGTATTTGGAAATCCATGTCGGATCTGTTCCATTCACCCACAACCACAATGCATCTATTCTTCCATTACATTCAGTTGGTAAATTGTTTAGATCTTTTTCGTTAAATGAATTTTGTTGTTTTGTCGACTTTTTTAATTTTCTAAAATATCGGAAGAGCTCTTTATTTGCAAAAGTTTCCTGTTCTTTCGGAGACAAATTTCTGAACATTTCTTCCTTGTGTTTGACAGCCTCTCTCCATCTGGCCCCCCTTTTGTTTTCTGTTTCTTCCCTTTCATCATCATTATTTCCTTCTTCTCCGTCTTTGTCATTTTCATTAATTTGAAAAGTGGAGTTTATTTTATTTGATTCTAAACTTTTCAATAATTCGTCTTCTTTTTTTTTGATTTGAATAAAATAATCAGGGTTTGTGTCTAAAATTATGGTGTTAAATTTTTTTAAAGAAGAGAGTGTAAAAAATGGTTTTTGTATAACTGGAAGTATTGGGACTTCGTCATTGGTAATTTCAAGTGGGTTGAAATGAATTTTAAAGCGACTCGTCCGTTGCGGAACAAATAAAGTTGTTGTTAAAAACAACAAAAATACTGTAATTGAAACTATCAAAATTGTAAATATTGATTGCATTACAACTTTATGAATTATTAGTTGTTTTTGGAAAGTTTTACAATTAGTTTTAATTCCATTTTAAATACCATACATATATATTTGACAATAAAAATTGTCAAATATATATGTATTGTTTTACTTTAAATAACATACTATTTTTAAATAAATTATTAAAAATAGTATTTTTAAATTCACGTGTAATTAAAAATATGTTTAAATGATGTTTCTTATTTTTTGAACAATTGGTTTCGTTTTATTGTTTCATAAACTCAAACTCATTTTATTGACACATATTGTTTAAGCATAAAACATTAACCGAGGTATGACACTATTGGTGTATTTATGTAATGCTAAACACTTTTATGTGTATTACTTCTTTATTTTTTTAAATTAACATTTTTTATTAATTTTAT
>NW_004191847.1:524513-538627 GCF_000330505.1 Entamoeba invadens IP1
AAACATCGCAAAACTGACTCTTTCAACGTCCTGCAAATCAACGGTCGTCAATTTCTGGCATCCAGAATACGCATTTTTCTCATAAATAAGTTGGTTGTGTAACTCAATTTGTTCAAATCCAGTATCAGAAAACGCTCCATCGTATATGAAAACGGCGTCTTGATTGAACTCAAATTTCTTCAGAGAAGTGCACCCTTTAAAAGTCTCAACTCCAATAATTTCAGCGAACTCCGAATTGAGTACTGTTTCTAAACTGGAACACCCAGAGAAAAGGGTGGGTTGGATGTATTTCTTTCCTTTCAAATCGACTCGTTTGAGTGATGTGCAGAAAGCAAAAGCACCTTCACCGTATGTGATCTTTGGGACTAAATTCACTTCGATGATTCCAGTGCCACTAAAAGCATATTGCCCAACGTTTTCAAGCTTTTCAAAGAAGTCCACTTTGGTCAAACTTTTGCACCCTGAAAATGCAAATTCACTCACTGAAGTGATGTTTTCAGTGTTTTTAAGTGTCTTCAGATATTGAGAATTATTGAAGATGTTTGCTGGAATGGAAGTAACACCTTCAAAATCGGCTTCTGTAAGCAACTGACACCCACCAAAAACTCTGTTTGCGTATTTAGTGGATGCACCAATTTTCACACTTTTTATTGCTGTGTTCCACAACGCTTCTTCTCCAAAATCAACGACGTTTTCAAGACCAATGATTTCATCGAGCTTGGTGCAATTTCGGAAAATTCCTTTAATCAGTTTTGTAAGACCATTTAAGTTGGCTTTTTTCAATGTGACGGTTCCATCCAATGTGTTTCCTAAACTAAATTTGGCAGAGGGATTGAACGTGATTTCTGTGAGGCCGGTATTACTAAGAGCATACGAATTAAATAGAGTCACTTTTTCAAGACCAACAATTTCAGTCAGTTTGACACAATCACTGAATTCATACCCTTCCAACTCTAAATAATCGTTTAATATTACTTTGACAAGATTCCTACAGGCCATAACAACATTAAATCCATAAGTTGTGGTATTCAAATATTCAAACTCAGTCAGAGAAGTGTTTTTAAAGGCAAGACTGCCAACTTTAGTAACGCTCTCAAGTCCAACTATTTCGGCCAAATTGTAACAACCAGTAAACATCCCATATGGGACTTCTGTGAATTCGTTCAAAACAACTTTTGTGATTTTGTCACATCCGGCAAATACAGAAGATCCATACTTCGCCGTTCCATTTAATTTCAGTTCTCCTTCAATAGAAACGCTATCAAAACAGTTTCCTCCAAATTCAGTGATTTTATCAAAATTCACAATTTCGGCAAGTGCAGTGCAATTTTTGAAGAAGTAATTTGGTATCACTGTGGTATTTCCCAAATCAACTTTTTGTAAGAAGCCACAATTAGAAAAGGCGCCATCGCCGTATTTCACATTGTCGTGGATAATCAATTCTTTTATCTTTGTGCCACTGAATGCGTATTTCCCGACTTCTGTGATGTTCTCGTAATTTGTGAAATTCTCCAAATTGTAACAATTTTGGAACAAATAATTTGGAACAACTGTAATCCCATTAAAATCGACTGAAACCAATTTAGAAGAGCTTGTGAAACAAAAGTCCATGTATGTAGCGTCCTTATTTAAGGTGAGAGAAGTCAAAGCATTGTCTCTGAATGCGTTTTTGCCAACTTGTGTGACTGTTTCAATGCCAATGACGGAACTCAATTGGTAACACGTCTTAAAGAGTTCATCAGGGATCACAACCACTCCGTTCAAATCGACTGTTTTAAGTTCCGAATTTAAGTCAAAGACTCGAGTTGCGTATTTTGCGTCTTTGTTTAAAGTAATATTTTCAAGGCCAGTTTTCTCAAAAGAGCTCTGTCCAAAGTCCGTGATTTTATCAAAACCAATAACACTTTTAAGGGATGTGCACCCTTGGAAGAAGTTCCTTGGAATAACAGTGACACCATTTAAATCAGCTGTTTCAAGTAAATTGCAGCCTTGGAAGGTGTTTGCCTGATATGTAATAGCTGGATTTAATTTCACCTTCTTCATGGAAGTGTATGCAAAAGCAGAGTCTCCAATAGTCTCAATGGTTTCTGGATTTTTAAATTCGCTCAGTAAAGAAGCCTTATAAAACAGACTCGAGTTGACGGCTTTAGCTCCATTGAAATCAACAGATACAAGGGAGGCGCAACCGTAGAAACAGGACTTCCCAAAGACAGTTACATTGTTCATCACAATTGAAACAAGTCCAGTCTCCGAAAAGGCGTTACTCCCAATTGACAAAATGGTACTTGGGAAGTCGAAGTGTAAAATTGAAGGAGATTGGTAAAAGGCTTGACTGCCGATTTCAACAACATTTTCAACACCTTTGATCGTCCTGAGTGATTTTGCACTGCTACAAAAAGATGAAGGAATTGTCGTCATTCCAGAGAAATCGATTTCTTCAAGGAACGGGCAACTGGAGAAAACGTTTGAAGCATAAGTCGCCGTTGGAGTTAATTTGACTTTTCGGATTGAAGTCCCCAAGAATGCCCGGCTGTTAACTGCTGTCAGTGATTCACCAAATTCAAATTGTGTGAGTAAATAACATTTGAAGAAAGCACTGTCTCCAATTTGTGTCACAGTCTTTGTGTTCGGGAGGTTCTTCAAAAGATAACAATTTCGGAATGCATAATTTCCTATACTCAAAATTCCACCAGGAGCCTCGAAAAATTCAATGTTGGATGTGTCAAAAGAGTATTTGTTCACAACAATTGGTTTGGTGGTTTTGAATATTATTTTGGTGATTGAAGATTTTTCAAAACCATTTTGTTTGATACAATCACTCTTTTCATCAACATAAACATCTCCAGAACATTCAGAAGGTGTCTCAGCATAAACACAATTTGTGGTTTCTTCATACTTGATCACACATTCACTTAAAGAAAACGATAGTAGTAATAGGAATAGACAATTCATCGAAAGATAAGAATCGGAATAAAATGTTTCCTTTTATTTTAACATAATAAAACCCTAATAAGAAAATATTTCAAAAATAACTTTTCAACTCCTTTTAGATTAATCGAAAATAAAAAGACTTACAAGCAAACATAGACACTTTTTTAATTGAGTTATTTTAAGGTATAATTTGTAATAGTTTGGTTAAATCATTTTATTATTTATTTATTTGGAAACTTTGAGTAGAAAAATAAATTACAATAGAAAATGTTTCGATATTTGAAAAAGTTCTTCTCTTCGTTCTGTTTTGTGTTTTTTTAATTCTCCACATAGTAAAGAATTTAAAAAATTTTATAATTAAAACAAATAGAAGTTTATATAAGTGATTAATGATTAAAAAACATTTAAAAATTTCGAATTGTTTGTAGAACAAAAATGGTTATTTATAGACCATAAAAATAAAAAAATCAAAAATAACAATATAAAAATTGTCTAGAACATAAAAAAAATACTGATAAAAAAAATGAAAAATGGTGGTTGAAGTATTTGAATTCAACTAATTGGTATTATTATATTATAACTAATAATATTTAAAAATTTTAAAACAATATATAGTCACCCGCTAAAAGCAATGAAAACACGACAAATGGTGTAAAGAAACTATAATTTATTATTTTATACTATAATTATTAAAAACATTAAGAATAACATAAATAACATGAAAAAATCAAAAAAAGAAAATAAGAAAATAATTAATCATTTTTTGTCAAGTTTTTTGAATGGTTTAGAAGACAACGGCAATCTTAAAATTGTGGTTTCTTTTTTCCTTATCTTATTTTGGGTTTTTAATGCTTTTTTTACTTCCCTTTCTTTTCTTTTAACTTCAATTTGGAAAGGGAGTAATACTGTCTTTCTTTTCTTTTGAAGCAACGGAATTGGTTTTGGAATAAACTGTTTGAACAATTCTCTGTATTGGGGCGTTTTTATAAATTTACAATGTTCGATGGATACACGACACTTTGGAAGCGTTTTGTCAATCCAGTTGACTATTCCTGCTTGTTTAAAAGCAATAATATTAAAAGGAGGTGTTGTAACCGCAAAGAAAGAATCCACCAATATCATCAACTCTCTTAGTCTGTTTCCGAGTTCAATATTGTAAAAATCTGGTTTTTTATCTTCCCAAAATAAATTACCATCCACATCTTCCTTTTCGACTTCTTCTTGAAAAAGCAAATTTACAAAACTGTCGTTCGCTTTTAAAGAAGACATTCTTCTTTTAAGCCTACCAAATATCCCCAAATCAAGAACTTGAAGGAAATGAGAAGCATGTGGAGTTAATCTAACAAGAGTTATGTTATTTTCAGCGAGTAACAATTCAATAATCGAGGAACTGTGGCTTTTTGCATTATCCCACACTAGACAAGCTCTAAGATCGGACATTTTTATTTCAATTCCAAGCGCATTCATTTCATTTTTAATTTCAACACGTTTTCTATTAATATAATCAAGCAGAACAGTTCTAATCCAGTCTTCACAAATTTCACGCGTAATGAATCCAGACACACTGTATCGGAATAAAACATTATTTTCCGTTAGTCCATTACACCTATATTCATTTGGAATGGAACAAACGGGCAAAATAACAGTTGGTTTCAGAGTTGAACCATCAGCAGCAACTGCGGCAATTAAAGTGCAATGTCGTTCATCCCTCTCTTGTCGACAATACACAAATTTCATTTCATAATTCATTGGAACAAAACAGTGTCCATCCTTAGAATCTGCTCTTGGACTGTAACCCATTTCATCCATGTTAACAACAAGACCAGAAAAACAATTATCTACACTATTTTGGAGAGTCAAAAAGTAATTTAACACATCAATGGGATTTACATCGAATCGTTTTTCTGCAAGTTGTTTGCACGTTACAAGTTTTAACCCATGTCTTTCTGCCCAACGAATTGAAGATTCTTTTGTGGTATTCAAGTTGCATTCATCAACAAAAAGACTCCAAACATAATCTGTTGTTACTGCTTTGTTTTTTAGTAATCTTCTGGATATTTTAGAACAAAGTATATCAGATTGTTTAAAAGAAATGTTATATTTACTTTTAGATTCATTACATGTATAACACGCTTCTTCTTCTTGTTTAATAACAGCGGAAATTCTTGGCTCATTCACTTTGAAAATTTTTGCCAGATCTTTTTGAATTATTTTCAGTCTCAGAAAACCATCCAAAACATTGATATTGTAGTATGTGTTGATAACACTTATAAACACTTTTGCGGATTCCAAACTTTCCATATTTTTATTGAACACCTTAATATTTTTATAAGCAATATAAATTTGTAACCGTTTATATTGACTGTAGCAAAATTCTTTTTGTTTTAACAGAAACAGCACAAACAAATAACACAATGAATCTGATACATCCAAAGAATTTGCCGAATCGTCGAAAGCCATCGCAGGTGCAGGTTTGGTCTTTTTGTTTTCTGGTATTGTCCAGGTAAGTGTATTTGTACTGCATTTTTCCATTAATAATTGATTTTCAGTTCACCTTTAATCTATTTTGACAATGTTTTAGAATAAAGTAAATTTATAGTTAATTTTGAAATACTTGCAATATAAAGAAAAAAATGACAAATTGAAACATAATCTAAAATCATAATTTCTAAAAACTATAAAATGGTTTCTTTAGACCATTTGTCGTAAATTTACACCTTTTAGCGGGTGACTATACTTCTTTAAAACAGATATATTTTTAAGAAAAATATATTCACATTAAATATATTTTTGTGTTATTTAAACTTAAATAATTAAAATTGACATCAGTTTGAAAATATTAAATCAGTTTTTTATTAATTTTTTAAGTTAAATATTTGAATGTTATTTATAGAATTTATCTTTCACATTAGCACCCCATAATTATTTTATATAAAATTCATGTAAAATATTGGAAGATAACTTAAATTTAAAATTGGTGTTTATTTTTTTGAAATGAGTCCACTTTTGAACAAATGTTTGTGTCCCCATGTTATCCACCGTCCTTGTTATCATTATGCGGACGCATAATATACTTTTCCATAATTTCCATAACCACAAAATCGGATTATAAAAATTTGTGTTAATGAAGGACTTTGAAAGTGGGTGGAAAACCAATGTTTAAGTACATAAACAGACTGAAAGAGTGCATCTTTTTGAATTTTCATTTAATGTTTTATCTCACTGAGTTTTACTGAAATAAGGTGATAATTCGTAATAACAATAAATCTAATCTACCCAATTAATTGTATTAAATAATGACTGTAGTCAAAAAGTAATACAAAACAATTATATACTTGTTCTCAAGTTTTTAAACTTAATGATTACCTTTTTAAAATTGTTTTTGTAAAAATTCAAAATATAAGAATTGATGTGTTATTAATTCGGATATAAACTGTTTCCAAAAAATCGATAGTACTTGTTTTATGTTAAACTATTTTAAACCAAATGTTAAAGGAAAACATCGTAATCTATTTTTATTTCGATATTGTTTAAATTGTAATTGTTATACCATGTTTTTTAACAAAAAAATATTTAATCTAAAACAAAATTACCTAAGATTAATTTACCAATCTTGTTTTTCAATTTTTTGGTATTGTTTAAAATCGCTCAAATGTCCAATAGGTCCACCTTTTTCGTTTTTGCACATTTCGAACCTGTAAGTCATCGAATTCATCAAATTGTTAATAATCGAGTATGGTATATTATTCCAAACTTTTTTAAGATGCTTGAATAACAACTTTTTGGTTCTGAAAACACTTTTTTCGTTTCTTAATCTCCTTTCCAAAATTCCCCACAGATGTTCTATTGGTGACAAGTCCGGGCTTGATGATGGCCATTCAAGCAATTTGACCTTTTTACTTTTAATCCATTTTACTGTTTCTTTTGCTTTGTGAGGTGGCGCCCCATCTTGCTGAAAGTAAAAGTCATGTTTTCTCTCTTTTTTCATGTGTTCGAAAATTCCATTGTGTTCAAGCATTCGACGATAATCTGCCGCTTTCATTTTCTCAGAACACAGAATCAAATCCGATTTGTAGTCTTTACCAATGGCTCCCCACACCATTATACTGGCATTGTATTTTGGTGTTTGACCAGTGTAATTTTTGATTTTTGAATTAACACTTTTCTTTTGGCTTTGGTTTTTGCAACTTTAATGTTTTTTAACATTTCACCAAACGTGTT
Organism: Entamoeba invadens IP1; assembly: GCF_000330505.1. NCBI lineage: Eukaryota > Evosea > Mastigamoebida > Endamoebidae > Entamoeba > Entamoeba invadens. Next base: position 531,666 of record NW_004191847.1, read on the forward strand.
TCTTCTTCTCCAACAATATGATTTTTGTCTGGAAATAAACAATAACGGGATTCGTCAGAAACAATCGCGGTTTGCCATTTTCTGAGATTTCTTTTCTGTAGCATTTTTTTGCAAAAATCATATCTTGTGTTAATTTGTTTTTGTGTAAGAATTTGAGTTGGTTTTTGTTTGCAATATTTAAATCTGTGTGTTCTTCTTAAGTTGTAAACTGTTGACTTGGACAAGTGATTGTTTAGTGCAATCTTTGAACAAGTTGAAAATGGATCATTTTCAGTTTGTTTGACGATTTTACCGATAACATTGTTGGTAACTTTAGTGGGTCTCCCTCTTTTTACGTTTTTAATGGCGATTTTGTCTTCAATCATCTTTTTTACTCGCGCAATTCTGTTCGGAGACACTTTCATCATTTCTGTGATAACAGAATATGAATTACTTTTTTGTAAAGCTCCAGCTATAAGGGTATCAATTTTGTTCATTTATTTTATTAAGATTAAAAATTGAATTTTTATTACCAACTTTTAGTATTTTTGTTCGTTTAACATAAATTAAATTTCAAATTCATTTACCAAACAACTAATAAATAAGACGATTAACTTTAATTATATATTGTTTTGCCGTTGGTATTTTTACATCTTTTGTTTTTTTACATTCAAATCATCTCAAAACGTAATTATTTTATTAAGTCGTCAATTTGTTAATTTTCTTTTATCTTAATCATTTTATTCTTGAAACCAATTTTATATTAATTATTAGTGTTTAATTTCAATTCATTACCAAAAGCTTTTATTTCAAAAAAATATTTTCATTTGATTATAACAACATTTTTGGTTTGTTGTTATGAATACAAATTTGTTGCTACTGAAAACAATTCAAAATTGAAGTACATTTTTGAACTTATTTAACAGGAAAATAACCAACAAAAATATCTCGAGTAAAAACGTTGCAAAAAAACAGAAAAAAGACTGAAAATAAAAATAAATATTTTTTTCAAGTAAAAACATGACAGAAAAAAGAAGGAGAAATATATTTCCCAAAATATAGGACTTATTATTAAAACAACAAAACCCGAAAATGTGCGATAATTTCAAATTTTCTCACTATCGATTTATTAGAAACAGTTTACATAAAATTGTTTAAAATGTATTATCTTTGATCATGAAAAATTAATCAAAACATTAATTCACAAACAACAATAATAAAAATTCAACAAACAATTTTGTTCTTTCAAAAGTTTTTATTCAAATGTTTAAAAAATCATGTTATTTTGAATATTTTTATTATTTCTACAAAAAAAACATTCACAAACAATTAAAATGGAATAATTATTTATTTTTATTCCGAATCGCTGTCGTCTTTTTGCATCTTTTTCAACCTGTTTTTAGTCTTCTTAAGTTCAGCATTAATTTTATCGACTTCAAGTTGTTTGTTGTTCAGATCTTCACCAGCCTTTCTGACCTGATCTTCCAACTCGGCAATTCTCAATTCGCCATCTCTGACTGATTGTTGTGTCTTCTTCAAATCGGCTTGTGTCTTACCAATTTGAGTGTTGAAAGTAGACTCCTTCTGTTCGAATTCTGCAAGCTTTCTCTCAGCCTCTTCAACCTTTCTAGCATACTGTTTAGCTTGTTTCTTAGCTTTAGCAACCGCGTTTTGTGCTTCTTCCTTTTCTGTTTCGATTTCTTCCAATTCTGTTTCATATTTCGCTTTCAATTTAGCAATAAAAGCTCCAGTAGCACCGGCGTCCGCCAATTTAGCTTCTGAATCAGTGACTTTAGCTCTAAGTCTTTGAGTTTCTTTATCAGCCTCTTGTTTCATTGCTCTTTCTTTCTCAAGTTCCTTCTGTAAATCAGCATTTTGAACAGTCAATGAGTTAATGGACTTCTCAGCTTGTTCCTTATATTCACCAAATTCATTTTCGTTCTCCATCACTTCTCTGAGTTTGTCTGCATATTTCTTCTTCTGTGCTTTAGTCTGTTGAGCAGTCGTTCTTTCAAGATCAAGTTGTTCATTCAACTCAGTCAACTTCTTCTCATAGGTGTTCTTCGACTGTTTATAAGTCTTAGCAGCTTGTTCAAGGGCTTCCAATTCAGTCTTCATCTCAGACATATCGTCTTCAAGTTTGTCGCATTCGTCTTGTTTCTCGTCGAGTTCTGTCTTTGTTCTCATCAATTCTTCAGAAGCAGCCTTATAATCTCTCATAGTCTTGACCTTCTCTTGTTCAGCCATCTGGACATTCTTCTCAAGGGTTTCGGCTCTGACTGTAATTTCAGCTATATCTTTCTCGTACTTTCCTTTAATCAGTTGTGTCTTGGCATGGTCTTTCTTTTCTTGATCAAGTTCAGTTCTAACGCTCTTCAATTCGTCTTGATATTTCTGTTTCATTGTTTCATTGCCATCCTTGTCATCATTTGCAGTGTCAAGTTGTTTCTGTGCCTTGTCGGCTTCAGCATTCAAGTTGTTGATCATCTTGTCAATTTCCTCCAAATCCTTCTCGTTTTTCTTCTTCTTATCAGGAGTTGATCAACTTCGACTGTCAAGTCATTCGCCTTTTTAGTCAACTTTTTTAGTGTTATTTGCTTCATCTAAGTTGAACTGGACTTTCTGCAATTTGCTCTCAGCAGCCTTTCGAGCAGCATCTGCACTGTCAGCCTTCTGTCTTTCTTCATCTAGTTGGGCTTGAATTTAAGTTATTATTGCATTCAACATATTCTTCTCTTCTTCTTGAACAACAGAAGCTGGTGCACTGACTTGGACTTTAAGTGATGAAACTTGTGCATTGAGTGCTTTAACTTGGTCTTCCATCTTCTTTCTTCTATCAGATTAGTCAGCAGCAGTCTTCTCAGCCTCCGCTTTGTCGTCCAATGCCATCTTCTTTTGTGCTTCAAGTGCCTTAATCTGTGATTCATAATTCTCAATCTTCGAAGCGTCTTCAACAGATTGCTTCTTCATATCCTTCTTAGCAGCATCAAGTTGAGTGTTCTGATCTTTCAACGCAGCAACTGCCTTTTCCAAATCAGCAATTTGGTTGTCTCTCTTGATGACTTCAGTTTGGTCAATATTTGAAGTCCCAACTGGTCTATCTTCAAGGTCTTGTACTTGTTGTTCCAAATCGGCTATTTTCTTCTTGTCTTTAGCTGTTCTGTCTCTTAATTCAGTCAACTCAGTGTTGTTTGCTTCTAAGTCTCTTTGTAACTTTCTGATTGAACCATTCAACTTGTTGGTCTCGTCTTCGTGTCCCGAGACTAAGTTATTGAGTTGGTCATATTCGTCTTGAAGCTTCTTCTTTTCAGAAGAAAGTTGGTCTTTATCATTCGCCAAGTTCTTTACCTTCTCTTTAATTTCGTCGTTTTCCGCTTTCAACTTTTTTGCCTCCTTTTCTTTCGCAAATTTGTCTTTCTTGACAGTTTCAAGCTCTTCATTGGCTTCAGCGACTTCTTGTTCTCTTCTTGTGATAACACCAGTAAGTTCGTCGACTTTGGCACTCAATTCCTCAATCTTCTTATTGCTCTCATTGACAGTTCCATTGAGTTTCTTCTTATCAGCAGCATCAGTGTCGGCATTCTTCTTAAGATAGTTAAAGTTCTGTTGGAGTTGGTCAAGTTCGGCTTTAGTTCTTCCCAAGTGTTCTTAGTAATTCTCAACTTCTCGTTTGCGGCTTCAACTTTTTACGTTAAGAGCAGCTTTTTCTCTTTCAGCGTCTTTCAATTTGGCATCGACAACAGATTTTGTCTTAGTCAAATTGTCATTGTCAGCCTTCAATTGAGCCAATTGCTTCTCTTGAGCATCTTTCTTTCTGTTCATATTCTCAGCATCAGCTTCAAGCTTATCTTTGTTATCAGCAGTCTCATCAAGTTTGGCTTGGAGTTCCTTATTAGCAGCTTTGTTCTTCTCAAGTTCGGCAGTGATGTCTGCCAACTTCTGGAGAGCTTCTTTCAAGTCGTTGTCCAACTTCTTCCTATCCTTTTCCGTCTTGTCTTTTTCGCTTTGCAAGTTGGACTGAGCGTCTTCCAAATCTGCCAAATCATTTTCTGCTTTCTTCTTCTTTGCTTCAAGTTCTTCCTTTTCCTTTTGTTCTTCAGCAAGTTGTTCGTTCAAGTTATTAATTTCAACGTCTTTTTGGTTCATATTAGATTTAGCACCAGCCAAGTCCTTTTCAGTCTTCTCCATGTCATCCTTCAACGCTTGAATTTGAGCTTCGTAGTCGGCCTTCTGTGCTTTCAACATGTCAGAGTCATTAAGTCCGTCTTCAATTCTCTTTGTCAACTCAGCAATTTTTCTCTGAGCATCTTTATTAGAAGAATCAAGTTTTCTGTTCTTATCTTCTAATTCGTCTTTCTCTGAGTTCAATGATGAAATCTTCTTATCACTTGCATTCTTGGCTGAAGTCAAAGCAGCAGTCTTGGTCTTCTCAGCTTGTAACTGTTGGTTATATCCATCTCTCTCATCTGAGACCTTCTTGTTCTGAGCAACTTGTTGGTCGAGTTTCTTCTCGGTATCGTCAAGAGCCAATTGAGTCTTTTTCAAATCATTTTTAGTATTGGCAAGATCATCTTTAGTATCATTCAAAACAGCGCCAGTGTCTTCATTCTGTGCGTTGACATCAGAAATGGTGTTTTGCAACTTCTTGACTTGTTTCTCTAAATCAGCAATGTCGTCTTCCTTCTCGTGCAATTGTGTCTCAAGATCCTTTGAATTGTCTTCTTCGGCTTCAAGCTTCTTCTTCAAGTCAGAAATTTCTCCTTCCTTATCTTCAATGTCTTTGTTCAACTCAGTGATAACACTATCCTTCTTAACAATAGTGGCTTTGTGTTCAGTAATTTCATCTTGAAGCCCTTGATTATCAGCTTCAAGTTTCTTGTACTCAGTTGTTAACTTGCTCAAGTCTTCCTTTCCTCTCTTAATGTCACCTTGGAGTTCCTCAATGTGTTCTTGGTCTTCTTGTGACTTCATATCCGCCTCTTCAAGTGTTATCTTCTTCGACTCAATTTCTTCCTTGAGTTCTTCAATTTCGTCTTTGAGCTTCTGGACCAAAGCTTCCAAATCGACGTTCTTGAATTTCATCTCAGAAAGTGCCTTCTCAGCGGCTTCTCTCTTCTCAATTTCTTCACCAAGCTTCTTCTTAAGAGCTTCAATTTCTTTGTCCTTGGCTGCGAGTTCCTCATCGACTCTTCTTCTCTTAAGTGTTGGTCGGACCTTTTGGAATAATCTGAACCAGACCCAATTTCTGAATTGGTACCAAGTGTGGATGGTGTCTTGAATGACATTAATAGCAATCTGTTCATTACGTTTCTGTTCAATAAGCTTTCTTTGAGCAAAGGCTTTTGCACACATATGAAGACCACAAATAAGTTCAGTGACTCTGTTCTCTCTAATTTCTTCAATTTCAGCAAGAACACCAACTTTGAAGAAAATCTTGGTCTTACCAAATCTGAATTCTTCAGTGTTAACTCTTGGCTTGCCATCCTTCTTGTACTTCTCACAGATTTGTTTCATGAGCTTTTTGACTACTGGCATAGCATCTGAAGTTTTCTTGTTGATGTTAGTTCCAAGGAAGAAGTATCTCTTCAAGAATTCGTTGTAGATGATTCTGTTTGGATACCCAAGACGAGTAATTCTAATACCTTCCAAGACACCATTGCATCTCAATTGCTTCAAGACAGTTGAATCGATGAAGTAGTGTCTTCTCTTCTGTGTATTTGGAAGAATGCATCTAATGAAGTGTGGTGTAGTCATTCTCAACTTCTTCATAAGATCATCAAGTTGTTCTCTGTGATTAGATCCTACAGTCAAGAACTTGGCACCTCTCTGGCCCTTGTTGGCTCCACCAGCCGAGGCTCCAGAGTCATCACCACCGGCAACATGCAAACTGAACAGTTCTGAAATGAACTTCCCTTGAGCAGCCAAGAAAGTCTCTTTAATTTGTGGTTCCAATGGATCTTTGTTCTTTCTGACCCAGTCAATACCATCGTAAGTCACATCACCAGCATAGTGAATGATATCAAACTCAAAGTGTCCAGCAGTCGATGCAACTCTTGGCTTTCTGAACTTGGGATGTCCACCAAATGCTTGGCAAATCAAGTCATAGAACTGCTTATCGTTACCTGCGTTGGTGAAACACTGAGATTCCAAATGTGACAAGATTGAGGCTTTCTGCTTGGATTCGATCAAGTCGATGACCGGCTGAAGATCGTTACCAAAGTTCTGTCTTGTCCATTCAATTCCTTCTCTCAGATACTCTTCTTGTTCCAAATTGAACATGTGGTTGTTGAAGAATTGTTGCAACTTTTCATTTGTCAAGTTAATGCACAATTGCTCGAAGGAGTTCTCTCTGAAGATTTCAAACCCGGCAATATCCAAAATACCAATAGAAGTGTCTCCATCTTTTCTCATGACTCTGTTGACTTGCTCAACTATGAAGACGAAAAGTCTGTGGTAAATGAACTTCAACATAGCTTGTGTGCTTGCTTCGGCTTCAGTTTTGTTGTACTTCTTCTCAATGACTTCCTTTCCTGTTTTGAAAGATGGCTGAATAAGAGCCTTTCTGAGTGCTTCTGGCTCACATCCCCACAATTCACACGCCTTTGAGAGTTCATCCAAATTAGAAATCTCTGCCAAATCCTTCCCATCAACGTAACATACATTGCCCATGTGCAACATACCAGCTACAATCTTGAAGACTTCTTCTTGTTGATTGTCAGACAATCCAAGTGTTCTCATAGCAGCAACAGTGTTCTTGAACTCCTCCAAGTCATTCATGCCATCGACCATAATTTCATTTGGAGACGTCTTGTTCTGATAAATCAATCTGTATTTATCAGTGCTTCAAGTCTCCATTCGCTTCTTTGTTGTGGTGTGGCACCAGCCAACATTGGTAGAAGATGTGGTAATTTCTGTCTTCTTTAGCTTGTGAGACTATTCTGGACTTCTCAAGCAAATACATAGTCATCTTGCATCCAATGACT
>NW_004191847.1:538727-546689 GCF_000330505.1 Entamoeba invadens IP1
TGTTGGCTTGGCATTGAATTTCAATGAACTTACCGAAACGAGATGAGTTGTTGTTCTTAACAGTCTTGGCATTACCAAAGGCCTCAAGCATTGGATTCAATTGGATCAATTGGTTCTCAATATCACCCATAGCTGCATTTGATCTTCCAGCAATGGTAGCAATGTACTGAATGACTCTCTTGGTGTTTTCAGTCTTACCAGCACCAGACTCTCCAGTGATCAAAATGGATTGATTTCTGAATTGAGCAGACAAGTCTCTCATTTGAGTCAATGCACCTTCGGCAATAGCATAGACGTGTGGAGCAACTTCTTCTTTTCTTCTTCCAGTGTACTTATTGATCATGAAATGAGTGTAGATTGGGAAGAACTGATATGGATTGATCACAACACAGAAAAGACCCGAATAAGTGTGGATGATGTCTTTCATGTATCTCAGCCTTAAGTTATAAAGGACAGTAGCTTCAGACAATTGAGTCAACTGTGACATATCATCAACACCATCAAACTTAGATGGATTTCTGCTGTAACATTCTTTCTTGGCAATTTTTATTTCACCGGCGTCTGTTTCAAGAATGTAATTGTCACCTTGTTCTGACTTGATTTGAGCAGCTAAGAACTCTTGGTATTCAGTCTCAATTTCCATGCCATTTGGCACCAATTTCAATTTTTGGTCTTGGTGCCGGGTTGTTATACCATACCCATCCAGTGGTCACACCTCTGTAGTCATCCGGGAGCTTGTAAATCATATACTTCAAGTAATCGTCGTTGGATCCTTCACCAAACGCGTTTGCCATTTTTGTATTTTTTTAGAGAGATGCCAACTTTTATTTGGACTCTATATTTCTAATTGAGGATAATCTCATATAATCAAACTCTTCAGTTCTTTGAATCGGCAAACTAAAATTGGTGTAGTGGTCTTGTTTGTTTTTTCTGGATGGAAATAAACGGGAATACAAACTAAATAAAAGGATACTTAACACAATGTGTAAGTCCAGAGAGTATACTTTTTGTTTTGAAAATATTAATTATTTGATGTTTTTTTGGACTGTTCTCATGTAAAGTAATTATTTCTTCTAGTGGACTTTATTTATTAATCCAAAAATGTTTTTATTTTTAATTGTCTTTTTTCTTAAAAAATGTACGGTATTTTTAAATAAAAAATCGGGTTTGGAACCGAAAAGTATACACAGAAATGGAAAAAACTTTTTGATATTTATGTATAAAATGTTCAGTTATGAAGTAGTGGCATGAGCCAATTACTTAAATTAATTTCAAGGTAATCAACTTAAATTAGTTATAAATACGAAACACAACTGTTGAAAAAAGCTTTTTTTCAATTCAAGTATTTTTTGTTATTAATGAAGAAAAAACGAATTAAAATATTCAATATTCAATAATATTTGAATACATCTTATACAATTTAGATATTACTTCGATGTGATATGTTTTTATTGATTAATTATTTTTTACATATCGAGTATAATCTTTTTAAATAACAGTTAAACAACAAAACTCGTTTTTTTAATAAAAAACATATTATATAAATTGATATGCGTCAAAGTTGTTAAAATAACAAAAATCATAACTAAATTAATAAAACAAAAGTCGTTTGTAATAATATTTTGAATTGTATCAAAAATTAAAGTGAGAAGAACATCGTTGGTTATAAAAACAAATGTGAATTAAAACAATGAACACTTGTTTTTGTGACTTTTGTGAGACTTGCTGTTTTCAATTTGACTTGATTTGGTCACATAAGCTCGTACAGCTTCTTCAAACACCAATTTCAAATTTTGTTGAGTAAGGGCAGAACACTCGAGGTATTTGACCGCTCCAATTTCTTGTGCTGTTTGACTTCCCCTTTCTATAAAAATGGGCTCAATTCCCATATTTCTCATTTTTTCAACACAATTTGGATCTTCTCGTAAATCCATTTTGGTTCCCACAAGTATTATTGGAGCATCGGGACAATGCTGTTCTACTTCTGGTTTCCACTTTCCAGATATATTATCAAGAGACGCAGGTGATATCACAGAGAAACACAAAAGAAAAACTGATGTTCCTGGGTAAGAAAGAGGTCTCAAACGATCATACTCCTCTTGTCCAGCAGTGTCCCAAAGTCCCAAGTTCACTTTCATATCATCAACCATTAGAACAGTATTATAATTTTCAAATACTGTTGGAATATATTCGTTTGGAAATACATTCGACGTAAAACTGATGAGGAGACAAGTCTTGCCAACAGCTCCATCACCAACCACAACACACTTTACAGGTCTCATTCAATGTTTAATTAAAAGTTATTTTATCCTTAAATTTGTGTAATCTTCCCGTTTCTATTTATAAAATTATTATAATATTAAATATATTAGCTAAACATTTAATAAATTTTTAAACGGGAAAGTCTATTATTTTATTTTATTTAACTTTTTTATTATAGATTAGTTTCAAAACACTTGTTAAAATACTTTTTGAAAAATTGTATAAAAATAATTTTTATCAAGAAATCTTCGATGCAAAATGTTTTTTAAAACAGGGGGGCTAAAAAACGGTTTCCGTTTTTTTTACCGCTTCCTCTTGATTTTATAGATTTAAATAATATTAATATAATAAAATGTATAGTACTGTTTACCATGAAGGCTGAATATGCCTCGTGGAGACTTTTTCTGTCCGAGGTGGTAATTTGTATCATACTTTTTAATATAAAGTTATTAGTTATAACTATTAAATCAATAGGAAGAGGTTAAAAAGACGGAAGCGGTTTTTTATCCTCACTGTATACCAAAAATATGTAATAATTCTTTTTGAAATAGACAAGTTAAGTTTTGTTTACCCAAATGGTTTTGTTTTCAAAAAATACAATTTAAAAATCCTAATAATAATTTCAAAATATCGTATCACGATGTTAAACTTTATTTTAATATTTATTAATTTCATTTAAGTTAAAGCGTAACAAACACACACTTATTATATCTTATCAACTTTTTTGTATAGATTTTTAATTTAATCTATTTTACTTAATTAAATAAGATTAATTAAAAAAGGTAGAAATCCGAATTTTAATACGAATAAATTTCAACTTTAAGAATAAATAGCAAAAAAAATTTTTCAATCTAAAATATTAACAAATTTTAACAGAGTTATTAGTTTAAACATAACACTTTAACAACAAAAAATTATCCTTAAAATTGTTTGAAAATTCAATCCCACGTTTTTTAATATAAATTGTGTTAAAAAAGTCTCAAAAATTAATGTTGATCGTTTATTTGTTCGTTACTGCCACTTTTTCTTATGACGTTTATATCTCCACCAATGGACATAATACTAAGGATGATAATGTCAACCAAGTATTTCAAACTCTCCAAGCCGCAATAATGTCATTTTCTGATAAAGAACTGCCTTCAGATAATATTAATTTCAAAATATTTGAATAACACAAAAAATGTACCAATTACTATTTCAAGTCTTTACCCAAACAAACGGGCAACTTTCGTTGGAGGAACACCAATACCTATCAACTGTTTCAGAAATTTGGATAAAACAAAGACTCAAAATCTTTCTTTAAAATCTTACAAACCAGTAGACCGAATGTTAGAGTATGCGAACTCGATTCATTAAAAAATGTTGCCAATATTCTTCCAATGTCCGAGACAAAAACAAATGAACTTTTTGTTGATGATCAAGAATGACAGTTGCACGATACCCCAACAAAAATTACACTCCAAAAGAACAGAAAGTTGACTTTATTTATCTCAGAACACTTTCATATTTCCCAGACGTATCTGGGTATTATAGACCAACAGACTTTGTTTGTAATGACAAAATTGTTTATTAAAAGACGACTTCAGTCGAAAACAAAAATTACTTTATTTATAATACCAATGGAACATTTTATCTCTCATCTTTAAATAATTGTATAGTTTTAACGGCTTCTGATGGGGCTTCTTGGAACGCAAAAAGATCAACTTTTTCTGGTAATTTGACACCATTGGAAAATTCAGGAGCAACTGGGCAAGTAAATTTACCCATAAAAAGGACTATTTACAGAGGATTTATGTATAATGTATATTCACCATCAGTCAGCAACAATAACAAAGTGTTTGGATATAATAATGACCGGATAGATAATTGGGGAGGGATACGAAATAAATATTTTAAACCACATGTTAATTTTGGAGGGTTAATATGTAACATTTCTAAAGAAGTAACACACTTCTTGGAGACTTTCTGAAAAATCTCGAAAATGGAAAAACTTTCAATGTATAGAGCAACATTAGCCAAGTAAAACGGTTCTAAAACAACGATTCCCATACAAAAATTTTTGAGTTTGTTAATAAATCCACATTATTTTGAGTTTTGACCGAATAAAACAATAAAAATGTATTTATCATTTATTATTATAAAATTTTGAATTTTGTTTTTAAAATAATTTAACAATAAAATAATTATTTTTTGTTAAATTATTAGACAAACGTTATAATAAAAAAATATTCATTAAAGATTGAAAATTTTTTTCATTATATTCAATACAATTATTTCAAGAATATTATGTAATATGATAAATAATATTATGATATTATAAATATACAATTGAATAATTATCATTATAAATTTTTCTGTCACATTATAACAAATATATCAAAATCATACATTAAAAGTGGATTAATTTTATGCATTGTACACGTTTATTGTTCATTATTATTTCATTGATGAATTGTTTTTTGAATTAATGGAATATATTTATTAATAGTTAATTAACTAAAAACATCTACACATCATGAAATAAATGAAGAATAAGTTGATTAAACGAGTTTAAGAATGGACTCTCCGATAATATTACACTCCTCAAGAGTGCTTTCGGAATCTAATTGCTCGCCATTGAAGTCGAGAATTATTTTACTTGGGTCCATATCAAGCTGTTCTTGAAGCTTTTCTTTCACTGTTTCAATGGTATCATCAGGACGCACCGTCAAAATTATCGACTTTCCAGTGAACAGTTTGACGTATATTTTCATGTAATTTTTTTCAGTTCTTTTTCTGTTTGTTTGTGTTTCGAAACGAAAATGACGAGTAAAATTTAAAAACTTTTAAATTTTATTTTAGAGTAAAATTTTAGTCTTTTATAAAAATACAAAGTATTTTTAATGTTTTTATAACATTGGATAAATTATAATAATACAACTATAATAAAATAATTTATTAATTTATTATTATTTTTATAATGAAAAAATGAGAATGTTGTTTTAATTAAAAAAGTTTTAATTTTATTTTATATTTATAAATATGTCCATCTTTTTAACTAAAATTATCAATTTTTCTTAAATATTTTAATGAAAAATTCGATTTATTCATTTTTCAAATTATTTTTCTTTTTAACCATTCTACAATCATTAAAAATAACTAAAAACAAATCAATTATTTCTAAACATCACAGCAACCCATTTAACTTGTTTATAAAGAATCTGTAAATTCATTCTACCAATGCAACTTGAGAAAGTGTATCTTATGAATGTTGTTCTCTACCTCCCATTAAAGGATGTCTTCAATTTTGTGTGTATTTCCAAAAACACACAATCGGCCTGTTCTCGTCTTAAAACAAATCCAATTGACAAATCAATTGGCTCCCAACAATTTTGCAAAATCGTTTCGACTTTCTTCAAGAATATTGAGACCTTAACGTGCGATTGTGAAGAATTAAAACTTATTGGAAACAGCTTAGATAAACTAGAAAACATCTATTTAACTGAAAGAACTCAGGATCTCAAATACTATAATGTCCAGTCTACTTTTTATCCAAAGATAAGAAACTTTATTATGTTGAGTCAGTATAATTCCTATGAACTACTTTCTTCTCTCGAGAACATCAAAGAAATAAACATAGCTATCTTTTTCCTTGATAGAGTCGACTTTATGCAAATCCTTAAAACTCGAAATATAGAGAAAATCACCATAAAAGTTACTGATCAGTTTGATTCTAAGATTTGTAAACCAGATTATTACCAATGTATCAATGATTTGTCTCACTCATTCCCACAAAGCAAAATATACATCAAAGTCGTTATTAAAGAATTTGTTTTCAATAACAAAAAGCTTTTCTCTAATCTTCCAAGTAATGTGTACCCATACATGACCATTTTAAGTCATGATGTTCCTCTTGAAAAATCATTGGACTGGATTGAGAAGTTTGAAGACAAATTTAACACCAACAATTATAGTTTCTTTGAAAAACATTATTTAAATGATGTTACTGTGTACCGATCAGACTTTGAAAACGTGGTCCATTCAGCAAGTGATTATAACCCAATAACATTAAATTTAACAACACTTCAATCAGTAGAAAATATTAAATTTGATAAGAGTGTTGAATTTTACAACAAAATTGTTCTGCCAGGAAGCACTAAAAAACTGGACTGTGAAGGGGACTTGAAAGTGATAAATTGGGACGATTTACAAAACTTGGAAAGAATTGATTCATACTACTCAACAAATACCCCACAAAAATTTTGGGATATAGAACACTACAAATACAATAACAATTATACCAAATCTATCAACAAACTGCTTGTTGGATTTACACCGTTTTTTGCTGTCTACCCATTCGTGTTTTTATTGATGGCAATTGCTTCTTTTGTTGTAAATCAAAGTGTCGAAAAAACAGTTCAAAACCTCGAAATTCCGTTTTTGGTATATTTGTTGTGTATATGGGCGTTTTATTTTATTGACTCTGAGCTGACGGGTATGTCCATTATTAAAAATAAATTTGTTATCATTTATTATGGTATTGCGCTTGTTATAGTAGCAATAGTACAAAGTGTGTTTGCCAATATGTACTACAAGACCATCGATTTGGTGTTTGCTTTTATATTCGTGTTTAGTGGAATTGTGTTTTACTTAAAATATGTATTTGGTAATCACTTGTTAGTCACAAGAAAGGAAGCGTATCTTCAAATACTAAGCCGAAAAACAAGGAAATATATGCCAAAACACATCACCGACAATATTCTATATTGGAGCGACGGTTTCTCACAAGATGGTGAAATCCAGTTTTTTATACTGGCTTTTTGTATCGACGCATTTTTGTTCTTGGGTGGAGTGTCTTTTTATTCTTGGATCATCTCTTTGATTCTTTTGCCATTCTGTACGGTCGCGACATTGTTTTTGGTGTATCTGGTATTTCATGGACATGATAAATTTATTGGCGGATAATTCAGTTATCGTTCTAGTTTAGTTTTGAATAAATTTGAGTTAATAATGTTTGTATGTTCAACTTAGTTTATATTATTATAAATGATTGACTTTATAAATAACAGGTATAGTTTATTAATTAAAATAATATTTTTAAAACAATTAAATTAAAATTTATTTAAATTAAAAGTATCAATTGATATAGCAATTTTTGCTCTTTTTTTTTCAATTAATTTGTGGTGTGTTTCTAATGTTTCATCATAATTCAAAGCGTTTATTAGGTTTTTCTTTTTTTCTTCTTTATCTTGAATCAATTTAAAAACACCTTCACAAATTAAATAGGATTGTGATATGTCAAGGTCGTTTGTTTCATAATATGAATATTGAACACCATCTGTGAAATTTGCAATATCATCCTGTATCACCTCTTTGGGCAATAAACTGTTTTTGTTGATTCCCACAACGAAATATAATTTGCTATTGAAATAATTTTTATTTGTTCCAATTTTTAATTGAACTTTTTTGAAATACTCTTTGGCTACAATAAAACTTTGTTTGTGTGTCAAAGAAAAAACAAAAACAAAGATGTCTGAGCGACTAATCGTAATTTAACAGTATTATAATTAAAATATAAAACATACTAAAAACTCGAGCTGTGCACACGTTCTTCTGTTTTCACTTGTTTTAAGAATCAATCAGATAAAGTTTTATGTAAAACAACAAACATAAGTCTATTATAGTAATATCAATAAAATGGCGATCAATATAAATCGTGTA
>NW_004191847.1:546789-554187 GCF_000330505.1 Entamoeba invadens IP1
GAAGTGTCCAAAGTCAAAATTTTCAAGTGAGAATTCTCAAAGAAAAACTGGCAGTGAGAAGAATGCACGACTTTCAGTTCCTCACAATTATCAAATAAGTTGTTATTAAACGAAAAAGATTTCAACCCACACAAAGTCACTTTCTTTGCTTTAGAAAAGTCTATTGGCTGATACATTTGGATAATTGATAAATCAATTTCCTCTGCAAATAAATTTGAATATTCTCCAATAGTCGAATTGACAATTTTTAACGTTTTAAAAGTACAGTTGCGTGTAATTTGGAGATCATTTGAGTTAATAACACATAACGATTGGCACTCTTTATTTTCTATATCAACTTTTACCAAATCACACACAAAAAGGGCCAAATTTGTATGAGATAATTTTGTATTAAAAATTACAAGAGTGAGAGCTTTACAATTTTTGAATTCCAGCACGTCTGATTTATTAGCGTCGATATAAAAAGTTGAATTTGACGTGTTTTCCACACTAAAATATTTTGCACACTTTTCATTGACATAACAAGAGACGTTGTCACACTTATCAATTTTCAGCACTTCCAAGTTATCAAGCGCTCCAATTTTAATATTTTGAATATTTTTTAATTCAAGTTCTCTCACATTAATGAAAGGAAATTCACTTGATTTCTTCCAATACTTAATTTGTGAAATTTCATTATTACGATCTTTCTTAAGTGATGAAAAGTTGTTTAAACTAACCCTTTCGACATTTTTAATATTTCCGTTGTAAAATACACCACACCTTGATACGTTTAATTTTCGTATTGATAAATTTTCTGGAATGTGACACGTACACGTCTGCGTATTACAACGCTCTGAGTCATCTACTGTGATTTCTTCAACACAACGTGGGATTTTAAAAGCAATTAAATTGATTTCAAAGTGTTGAATTAAAAACTTCACATGGGGTGCATAACATAATACAATCTTTTCTTCAATTTTAGTGAAGTCGATGTGAGTCACTTTTTGACATGAAGAATTCATTTGATTGCGCGGAAAAGTAAAGAAAAAGGAAATTTCATTTTCTTTCAAATAAGGCACCACCAAATTAGAATTGTTGTTCATCACTGCAGAGTAATTTTTACAGTGTGGTGTAAGCAAAGCGTAATCACTATCAATTAACACTGACCAGTCAATAGCAATTTGGCATTGAAATTTGGTCACAGCGGCATTTACCAACTGAAATTTCTCTTGTGATAATATGAACCTTTCAGGTATACGAACACCATTCAACTCTATAAAATAAAGAAACACATTTTTAGGAAAATAACACCTTTCAAAATTTGGAAGAAGTGGGCTGTTGGAGGTGTTACACTCATCTACAAACAACCAGAAAAGTTCGAAGGGGATAGTGACTTTTCTTGTTGGATTTTGTGTGAGTAACTCGAAAAACAGTTTAATTGAGTCAAAAGTGTCTTGTTGATTTTCCTCGGTATAAATTGATTGTGTGCCAAAGGTATTAGTAAAACATAAATTCGTGAATTTTTCTGCTAATTTCATGTTTTCGGACGTCAAAAAGTCGTCGGTGATGGGATAATTCCTGACGTAAATCGCCCTTTTTAAAACTTCTTTTGTAACACTCTGAAAATTACAGTTAACAGTGTCCGGAGTCATTATATCCCAGAACTTTTCTATGTCTGTATTTGTAGAAAAATGGGGATTCACTTTAAGTGAAGAAATTGCAATAAGAGCGCTGTGACTCATTTGCATGAAATTTAAAACGTCTGACATTGTTGGGAGGTACAAGGAAATTTGCATCAAATAAACCATTTCGAATCGAACCATTTTTGTGTTATTTGATTGTGAGTTCGGTTTTAAATAAATTCTAATTGTATTTATAATGCCGAAAATATAGATATTTTTGGTTAATAAACTCTTATTTTAATTACTTTTTATCATTTTGAATAAAAACACTTATTTGAGTGTATTTTTATTGAAAAACAATTTTTTACAATAAAAAACAAAAGTTAAATAATAGCCTTTTAGTAACAAATTTTATAACTTTTTCATTGTTAAAACATTATAAATGAAATAAAGCTAAGTTTTAACACATAATGATATTCAGATCAGTTGTCCAAATATTAAATATTTCATTTAATGATACAATATGGTCATTAAACCCTATGTGAAGCCTTAACTCGCGGACAACCCAATACTGCTCTTTTTAACATTTTTTTAAAAATTTGTCCCAAAACTGTTTAAATAATTTGTAATTAATATTAAGTGATTTTCTTGAAAAAATAGATAAAAATAAATGATATAAAATTATAAAATTATCATTAAAAAATTAATTTATTTTTTTTACCAAAAATTCGTTTTGTGGAAATTTATCTGATATAAAAAATCAAATAAGCAAAACAGAACAAAAATTACAACAAAAAAATATAAAAAATGTTTATAAAAACAGAAATAAATAATAAAAGCCGCATATTGGATAAGTTGAACTTGATAAATAATGTTTAACAAAAATTAACAAATAACAATAGTGACAAGTAAAAACAGCGTTATATTAGCTTTCATTGATTGAATTAAATAAAAAAGTGTGTTGATATTAAGATAGAATAACATGCTTATGTATCAATATGAAAAAAATAACATTTAAAATCATAATATATCACAACAACAAAACAAAGCCATCACACATCACTTTTAAAACAACTGAAAGTTGACCAAAGACGCAATTAACATTGATAATGGATTTATAAAACAATGTTTTCGATGTAAAATAAACGATTATTAACCAACCAAATTATAGAGAATTGTATAAAAGGTATTCAATATTATCGAGAATAAAAAGAATGTTGTTTATTAATATTTAAATACAACAAATAATAAAATATACACCAAATATATCAATAAAATAACAATTGAACATTATCTCAGTGATTTGATTAATATTACTTTTGTCAAGAACGTTATGATTGTGTCAATTTGTCGTAAAAGTTTATTGACACTGTCCATATTAATTTGTATAGTAGTAAAATAAATTTAACTCTTTGTGATTAAACTGTATCACTTTGAAAAGGTTCACTGTTATAAAATGTCTTTATATCAACATTTAATAATTTTTATGTTAATAAATTTAAAAAGTGCTTAAGTTATGGTTCTTTTCAATTATCTGAAATATATAGTACAAGTCTAATCATTATGATAAAACCTCGACTTTATCACTTTCTGTTTGTTTTTTGGGTGCTCTCATTTGATCAAGTTATATGCCCGAAATTTTATTTTTTTTCAAACATAATTCTATAAATATAATATAACATATTCTATTATATAGTTTATAAATATTATAAAATATAATTTAAAAAATATTTATGTATGTGCTTTTTTAATAATTGTTTCAATATCCGTATCATTTGAAATATAAAATTTATATTATCTCGTCATGAAGCATTCACTTTAGACGAATTAACGTGTTTGATTTGGTTTTTATCGAATAATTACTTGATTTCCATCATTTACTAGTTCTATGTGTTTTGAACACGAATATACATTAATTTCGTATGTCAAATAGTCTTGCATGCATTTTTGTTATTATTAGTAATAACCAATATGCAGTGTTCTGAAATAGTATCATTTACAATAAGATATAATCATTTCAAAATAATTTGAATCACAAATTGAAGTTACCATTTTTTATGAAGATATATTTATTATAAAACCAAATCAATTGGTTATGTTCGTGTTTTTATCATCAAATTGCGGTTTTTAGTGTCGTCACTTTAATCACTAAACTATTTAATAGTTTTGAACACAATAAAACAAGTTTTATAAAAAAGTTTTGTATTCATACTTCTAATGTGTATTTTTCATTATATAAATTATCACAGAAGTAATGTTCTATTGATATAAACAAAGAATTTTGACATTTTTGTTTTTTGGACAATCAAAATATAATAATTTGTTTTGTTAAAATATCCCAAATATTTATTTCAATAGATAATTTAAATTGTTTTATTACATTCATCAATGTAACTGATTCATAAACAAGCAAATGGCAACAAATCATAGACATGACACAAATTCGGATAATGACACGAAATATAATAGTAAATTTTATGTACTGAAGTAAAATTATTGTCAAAAGGAAAATTTGACACTTTAAATTTTAGCTGTAACAGATTTTTTGAGTTTGTTTTTAATCAATTATCTTGATAAAGACAATACAAAAAATTAATGACTTTTTTGTTAATGTCAGGGGAAAGTAAAAATACATAATAGACAGAAAAAAGACGTTGGAAAACTCAGTAATTCATATAATCAATAAAAAAATGAAATTACTAGTCTACATAGTTGGTATTTGAAAAGTTTTTAATTATTTCAAAATGACTATTGTATTATTAATTTTATGTGTTTTTTATAATTTTCACTGCTGTGTTAATGTTTCACAATGCAATTCATATTTTATTTCAACTTAAAACCAATTGTTTTTTATTGTTTTATGTATAAAAACATATTTATTTGTTTTGGAATAAATGTTATTGCATTTTACCAATATTATTATTTTGCCATTTTTTACGTTTTTGTCATAAATTTTATATTTTTTTCATTTTTTTTCACAATTTATTTGTTTTTTAGTTCACGATTTGAACTCGTTATTCCATTTTCATTTTACTATAATTGAACTACACTGTATAATATAATTTTTTTCAAAAAAACAAAAACACTAATCTTTTTAGCAGTATTGGTTCGTTGGGGATTTGGTACGTCGGCGAGTTAAACGCGATTTCTGTTTTTATTTTAAAAACTAATAATTTATTAAAAACAAGATGGTTATATTATTATTATAATTAAAATAATTAAATTAAACATTGTTTTTAATAACAAAAATAACAAAAAACTTGTTTTTCAGTAAAACATTAATAATTTTACGTTAATTTTAATATCAACATCTTTCAAAAACATCCAAATTAATCATTCTATTATTAATGTGTTATTAATAATTAGTGTTAAATTTATTATTTGATAATTAATTGATTGTTTTTGAAATTATTATTTATCTATTTTTAAATACTCTTATAAAACAATAATCACCTTCAATTATTCAACCTTTTTTTTCTAAAACAGATTGCCGAAATTGTTTATGATTAAAAATATAATTAATTAACACGATATTTATATTTGTATTATCATATCGAGTGTTTAAAATAAAAACTCCATTTAATTACCAAAAAGTTATTTGATATAAATTATTTGAATAAAACATGTATACTACCAATAAAAAATAGAATTAATACTTTAAATAGAAGGCCCCGTAGCACAGTCGGTAGTGCATCGTACTTATAGAATAGAGAAATGCGAGGGTCGCGGGTTCGATCCCAGCTGGGACCATTTTATTTTTAAATTGATTGTCGTGTTTTTGTTTTTTCAATTTTTTTGAAAAGTTTTTTTTTTAGAAAAAAACATGACTTTTCAGCAATAAATTTAAAATTATGATTTAAAATCAAACATTTTTTCATTGTTGATATTATTTTTTTGATATTTAGTCTTTTAGAGTTACTAATCCAATAGTTGTTCTTTTTGAGTATTGATTATATTGTTTTTATTTGTAATTGATACTTTTGTGTATGATAATTTGGTAGTGCTGTCTTTACAACAACTAGTTTTGATAATAAATACAAAGTAATTATTATTGTTATTAGAAGACAAGTGGTTATGAGACGGTGTTTTAAATAACGTTGAATAAAAGGCATCAGAGTACTTATATATGAGTCATTTCCCGTTTTCCCTTTTGTTGTAATGTTTTAAAATTTTGTTGTTAATAAACTAAGACGTTTTTGAGTTTATGCAAATTTATACGTTATCTAAAAACGTATCAATTTATAAGTTAAACAACAACAAATGTAAAATTGACAGTTGAACAAAGGTTGTGTGAAATTATTTTTATTATGTTAACCAATACCTAAAGAAAACATTGTTGATTGCATTTGAAACAATTATTATATATATTATAGTTATTTTTACTATATTTCAAACAAAATTATTTTAAAAAATAACATTAAAATGAATTATTCCAATTGAAATTGTTATAATTGTTATCTGTTTTATCTTAAATAATTGTTTAATTATTAATTCTAATTGTTTTAAACAAGTGAAATAATTTTATTTAACTTCTTCACAACTCAAAGTTTTGAATAAATTAAAAAACAACCTTTTAACTATATCATTTATTTCTGTTAAATAAAGTTTTTAATTGGGTAATATTTTTTTAAAACAACAATTTAAATCAATTTAAATAATACAATAAGATCAAAAACGGCTTCCGTTTTTTAACCACAACTTATCTTTCTTATAGATATAAATTATAAAATTATAATTCAAAGTATGATACAAAATATCACCTTGGACAATAAAAGTCTCCACGGTAAATATTCAGCTTTCATGATAAACACTATTATAATATAATATTAAAAGTGTTTAAATTGTTAAATTCAAGTGGATGCGATTAAAAAACGGAAGCCGTTTTTATCCCCCTGTTTGTATAAAGTTAAAAACGTTTTTGTTTATAAATGAGTATTGTTGTTTCTGTTATGTACAAATCAAAACAGTTTTTATTTTAAGAGAAAATAAATTTATTATTTTTCCTTAATTTGTAAAACTTTGGAAAATAATTCAACATTTGAATACAACAAAATCCAAAGAAAAACGAGTGATTTATACATTTGAAAATATTACATTTACTGTGTTGAAAATCACGAAAAGGTATTTTATTATTTTTAAAAATATTTATGATAAATAATATACTTTTGGAGAATAAAACATATTAAGTGAAGTAAGTTCTAGTTTTGTCGTATAGAATTTAAAATAATAACAAATATTATTTATTTAAGTTTAAAATCAATACAACAAGTCACACAAAGCAAGTTGTTTGAGATTTGGGAATTTATGTCACTCACTTCGCCGGTAATAAATGAAAATAAATGACTTTATGTTGTGTGTCGACTATCTGAATCAAAAATCGACAACCATGAGTATCTTGACATTTATGAATTGCAAAACGTATATTACTCTAGAATTGGAGTATTATTAAAACAAATTGGACTCTCTTTAACATACAAAAACGACGAAATTCAAATATAGTTGTTGGGAAGCGCTACTTAAAGTGAAATTAAAACAATTTTAGTTCCGAATCGTTGAATGACAAACTCCCTTTCTGTTCTGAAATGAAAATTTGGATGTTATTGTATTGTATTGTATTGTATTGTATTGTATTGTGTCGATTTGTGATATGTAAATAATTCAAAATGTACTTATGTGGTGTGCCAAATAAAACACAAATATTGAATACAAGATCAAATTGGCACCTTTGTGATATGATACAGAAATCTAGATAAGCAAATAATAAGTACTTGTTATTTTATAAGATGAATTCAAA
>NW_004191847.1:554287-556555 GCF_000330505.1 Entamoeba invadens IP1
CGTGGTATTTAAACATTTTTTAAGTATAAATTGATTTAATAATTTTACATTTTAACTTGATAAATGTCACCAAATTTTAATAATTTTAAATATAATATATCATAAAAGTTAATTAAAGCAACAAATATGTATTTTGAACTTGCCTTATTACCAATTATTAATTCTTTATTGTTTATTATTTATCATTTATAAATAACTCTATTTAATACTACTTGTAATCAAAGAAAACACCTATATTCTTTAAATAACAAATTAAAAATTAAATGTGAAACTATTACAAAAAGTTTAAATAATTATCGATTATTATGCAACAATTTGTTTTTTAAAATATTTTATCCACTTTTTCCAAAAGGAACCTTTTGTTATTTATATTAATTTTGTTTACTATAATTAAATTAATACAAAACCAGCATCTTTATGATAAACGAAATCACCATTTTTCAGAACAATCAATGTGTACAAAAATGTTTAAAAAACAAAGAATACCAACTTTGTTTTATTGATCAATAAAATCAAAAATATTGTATAAATAACTCTATCAAAATTGGTTAATTTAAATACAAATACTTCTTCAAACGAAGTCTTAAAGAAGTAATATTATTATTTTATGATTATAATAATAAGACTTCAATTATAATAATTTAAATCTCTCGTAAAAAGTCTGACTTAAATGATATAACTATATTCTATTATAAATTACTATTTATTATTGGTTTTTATATTTATTATTATAATTCATAATAATATTGAGCCGAACAAAGTAGTTAATTATTATATTGAGACACTTTTATTTGTAATCAAATCCTGAAATTATACATGTAATACACTAAAGTAATGGCTGTGATGGTTCTAATTAAGTTTTCACTTTGACACTTTCACATGTAGAATAATTCAAGTTACTGGTGGGTAAATAAGAGACAAGCTGCTTTGAACATTTTTTGCAAATTGTTGGTAACTTGAAAGATGTATCAAGTTCAAATTTATTGTTTTAACTCGGTTGCCTTGAAATGTTTCTTTAGGTTTTTGATTTTTGAATTAAAATGTATTGATCATATAACTGACCAAATTATTTGTCTGATTTTAGTTTCATTGTCTTTTATGTTTGCTAAATCATCATTATAATTACAAAACAAAGTGCCTTTGCCAATAACTGTTTTGGTATAAATTTCAGTATTTTTTGTGATAAAGCTTTGCACTCATAATTATTTTTGTCATCCATAAGAACTGAACGTCCCTTAATCCATAACAATTTAATTACTTAATTATTAAAAATTATTGTAACTTCATTTATACTAATAATTCAATAAGTTAATTAATAAATACTATATTATTTAAAATGATCAATTTTTATAATCATTAGTTACATACACATTAATCTTTTTAAAATCTTTTTGTTTTACAACAGTCATACTTAATTAAAGTGTTGTATATTTTGTTAATGTTAAACAACGATTTTAAAACAAGGTCAACAAAAAAATATTTAAAAGCAAGTCATAAAAACAAATATCAAACAACAAAGTTTTAAAATAATCATTTTTACAAACTTCTTAACACTTAAAATTACGCCCTTGTTTTTTGATTGACTTGTTTTTATTGGGATATTAAATCAATTTTTGATGATTATAAACTGAAAAAAGAAATTTTGAAGTGGGTTACTTTTAAAAATTTAATCAATTTATAGAAAAAGTATTCTAGATAATTTATACCTAAAATTAAACATTTTAAGTTTTTTTTAATTTCTGTCAATTAATACTGGAACAAAAATAGACTAGAATAATAAATAATTATTATAAAAACAAATATAAATTGCCAATATTTTTTCAACAAAACAACACAATATATTATTGTTTATTTTCTCTTTTTTATATGTTGAAACAGTGGGCATAAATCAATTAGATAAACCCAAAACAATTTGACATTTGAAAAACAATAAAGTTTAATATAACACAACCTGATAACAAGTATAAGTATTGTTTAAAAAACTGTTGAATAATAGAGTTTTATTTATTAAACACACAAACAAAATATAGTTTTCAACAACACGTTTTGAAATCAGTACAAATTGTTGAAATATTAACTAAATTATCCAAATCTTTTCCCAATAAAAAAACAATGAGGAATTATGGATAGAAGGTTAATAAAAAACTTTTTTTGTTATTTAAAACGGAAACTAGATTGTTTTTTCATTTAAAAAGATTTAAAAAATTGCACAATCATAAGTTGAAAAATTGACGTTTTCAATCAAAACACTTGGATTGTGTGCAGGTC
>NW_004191846.1:0-2443 GCF_000330505.1 Entamoeba invadens IP1
AAGAAAAAATAAAAAACATTGTTAATAAATAACAGTAATAAAATATCAATAATAATTCTAAATTCTAATTAACACTATTTATATTTAGTTTATTAGTATTTATTAGTAAATTACTAGTTTATTTAAGACATTATTATATTTATTCATTATATTTCATTGTTTTATTAATCAAGTATTTAAACAATTATTTTATATGAAATTTTATACGATTAAATTATAAATATTAAATTATTTTGAAATTGACTAATAAGTCTTTGCCAAAATTTTCAAACCTTTATGTTTGGCAAATTTTGAGAAAGGTGAAAATTTGCCAAATTTAAATTGTCGTGAAAAACCCATATTTTTTAGTTAAATTAATTTATATATATCGATTCCCTTATCTGTATATAAAAATATATTTTAATTTAAACATAATAAAATAATATATTATTTGATAATTTTTTCAATTGTGACGACTTTATGGGATTTAACAAAAAAATTTAAAATTATCTTAACCATATTTGTAAAATGCCAAAACAAAAAATTGAACAATTTACATTTGATTTTATGAATAATGAAAAAAAACATAAAATCACTTATTTTAAATCATTGAAATTAAAATATGTTAAACCACTTCGATGATTGTGTTTGTTTGATAATTTACACAGTAAGTTGTATTGTTTATAAATTATTTAATAAATTATTGTTTAATTGATTATTGTCACTCAGAACAACATTTCAACATTTTATTGTTAACTACTTAAAAATTTCAAATAATAATGCATTAAACCTTTCGACGATGGAAATTTGGTTTTAATATCTTATGTGCAAGTACACATAAGCCACAAGTCATAACATAAAATCATGGTCCGGCAAAGTTTTCGCAAGATAAATTATAGCCTAATTTCGATCAAGATAACGGGTATTTTTCCTAATAAGATTTTTTCTAAATTTCTTGTTTATTTGCTTAAAAATGGTTGTGTTACTTAAATCATAATGGGTCTTTTTGAACGTTTTTGTTAGAGTAAAATATAAATTTTTACAAGGTTTTAACGTAAAAAACAGGAATAATAATTTGTTCTTTTTGCTTGAATAAAAATAAAATTGATGCTCTATAAATAAAGGCATTTAAAAAATAAAGGTTCTTATGAATAGAAAAACATTTTAATTAAATAAACTATTAACCGATCATTCAAATAATTATTACAATCCCGAATTTATAGGGATGTATGTATAAATAAAAAGACAATATTTTTAGGTATTTATTATCTTAATAAACGGGGTGACTGGAATATTCCAAATGCAACTTCCAGAAACTTTAAAACCCAACAAAAATGTTTTTTGTTATTCACTTTTGTTCAAATTGATAAATTGTTTTACTAACTCTTACTTATTCAATGAAAAGAAAAACAATACCAAATAAAAACTGAACCACTCAATTAAAAAACTTCTTAACTTTCAAGTCGTTTGAATTTTTGATCTTTTGTCAAAGAACCATGCTTTTTTCACAAGTATCAAATACTTGTTGTTCTTCGTCAAGTAAGTTCTTAGAATGTGATCGTTCGAATAAAGTGTTCATTTCAAACCTCATTTATGTTAAGGTTGTTGGTAGAACCAAGGTCAACACGGGCGACATTAAGTGCCGGACTGCACTAATTTACACCCTCAAGAACACAATGAACATTTCACAATGTTTTTTAAGTTTACTACTACATACGCAGTTGGAACAAACCCTTGACCTTTTTAAAAAATTATTAATCATGATTAATTTATGATTTTGTAGAAATAAAAGAAGAACCCCCTTTTCTTTCTTAATCAACCATAATTTGTCATTACTTTTAATTTAAAACGATTTTTAAATTGGTTGATGTTTAAAACAATAATAAATCAAATTACCTTTTCAATTAATGAAATAAAATAATTAATTTAAAATAAAATAATTGATTAAAAATAAAACATTAATTATACAATATATAACATTTCGATTTAATATTTGAACTTTGTTTTTTTAACATCGGTTTTTAATGTATTTGAATTTAATAATGTTCTTTTAATACATTTTGGTTAATTCAAAATAAAATTATTACGTTGTTGTATTACTGTTGATGCGTTTTTATTTTAAATATCAAAAACTTAAAAGTTTATCAATCAACATTTGATGTTAAAATAACACATAACCAATTCTTTAAAATTATGTAGAAGGTCCATTTTATAGTTTCAAAAATTGAATATTTTTTATGTTTTAACAACGTTTGTAGTAATTCTTTTAAGCACAAAGTTGTTCAAATTACAACATATTGATAGATATTTTTGAAAATGAGTTTTTAGAAAATAAAGATAAGTTTCACGTTAAGTGTTTAGAACGATAATCACGTTCTAAAGATATTTTAACAATAATATTAATGAAATGATTAAATACCAAAAATATTTTTATACACACAGTTTAAAAGTGGTTTAAACGTAT
>NW_004191846.1:2543-19229 GCF_000330505.1 Entamoeba invadens IP1
TATCATTTATCTTGCGAAACCTTTTGGACGATGCTTTGCATTCGATAATAACATGTAATATAATCAATTATTTTTTAAGATTTTAAAAAACTGACAGAGTGAGTTATTGTTTTATATTTGATTAGATGTTTAAAATGTATGTTTAATAATAACATTAATATTTATTATAAAAATGTGTTTTAAAATGGAATATAATCAAAACAATATGATAATTTAATTTTATACACAAAAATATATTCCAGTTATTATTAATTGGTTCATTTTGTTTATAACTAATACTGTCAACATATTGATATTTTTTATCTGTATTCAATGAATAGAAACATTTGAAAAATATTGCAACAGCGTCAAATTTACAATTATTCTAGAAATACAGTTTTGAAAATAAAAAAATCAATTTATCACCAAATTCAAATAAGTCTTTTGTTTGTATATAAAATGTGGTTGCTTTTTAAATTAATAGTTATGATAACTTTTAATTTGAACCAATATAAATAGTTTTGTAATTGTGTTTATGATTTTAAAAACGAATAACACAACACTTACGTGTTCAACAATTCACTGTTAAACTCGTCGTAAAACAATAATATTAGTATTGTTTGAGTTTATTTAAGTTTTGTTAATTAAAAAACGTATATTTCTTTGCTAACAAACAACCAAGTTTGTAATATTATAGATGATAATATGATTAAGTAAATCTGTTTTTATAATTATTAAAAGTAGTTGCAAATTTGCTATTCAAATTGTAGAAATAAATATAGTTTCAAATTCAGATAATTATAATTATTATTACTGCTTTCATCTGATTATAAATAACAATAGGCAAGTTTTTATTTTATAAACATGATAAAAAATACATTTTTTGTATCTTATTAATTGAATCAACGTTTTTTATATTTGTTTATTATTGTGCAATTTCATTTATTTTTTTAGCATTAAAGATAATTTCAATGTTAATTTTACATGAAAATGAATGTTGTAATTGTATTATTATTTTTTAAAACGTTTTATTATTTAAAATATTCATAATGTTAATAAAACATATTATTTGTTAAGGGTTAAAATATAATCTAAATAAGTAAATTACAATAAAAGAGCAAAATCTCGTGTTTTTGAATGATCTATACGCCTTTTCTCGAAGTCTTATACACACTTCTTTCCAAACAACACAAAACAGAGAAGATTGGTATTTTTGTCGACTTCACAATAAATGGATTAAAAAATCTTCAAAAGGAAGTCACTTGGAGTCACATCCAAAAACAATACGTTTCATTTCATCCGAAGAACAAACAGTTTTTGAAGAATTTGTAAATTCGGAGAACACAAGCTCGACAGAAATTTATACCAGTGATATTTTAACGACAACATCCAAAGTTGGGTATCCTTAAACAAATAAAAGATACTCGAAAATTGCAATAATTCGAAGGTTTTTTTGATGGTTCTTCTTATAATAAATTTAGAAAGACACCTCCTTAGACACACCAAATTAAAAGAAGATCAACAAGTCATTGCACTTCTGGTATTTTGATTGAAGAAGAAGTCAGAGAAGTTGAGCAAATTGAAAGTACACAAAACAATCAACTTGATATGGTAAATAACGTTTTAATTGTTCATGAAGATTCACATACACAAATAACTCGTATTGAACCTTCAAATGATGCTCCTCAAATAGATCAACATGACGAAGAACAATCAAATGTGTACACTTCACAAACTAAAGACGATTTACACGCACAACAACACAGCGTTTTTGACATTAAACACAAACGGAAAATGTCTGATAAACTGAACACGTCGGTTGAAGAATTTAAACATGGTATTTTCGTGCATTATAAAAGTGTTGGAATTGGAAATGTTAATTTAAATAAAGCATTGGAAGATATTCGAGAATACACATTCTATAAAGGTAAATTTGATTTTGAAAATTACAAAATTTTGATTGATTATTTATTTGAAAATGAAAGTGAACAACAAACGGAAAATATGAATGTTATCAAAAGATTAATCGTCGAGTATTTGATAAATTCACTTTCTATTGAGGCAGGTTTATCTGAATCGCAAATAAACGCAGTAAGATTCGGACAGTACTTGGCATTTTTCCTGCTTTCGAGACAATATTTTGACGACATAAAATCACTAAGTTTGAGTCAAAGGTCTGTTGGAAGGCAAATTAAAAGAGCAAACGTTTCCTCTTTTGGTGATTTTGCGGATTGTATGGAAAATTGTGGGTGCATTTGTATCGCAACTGACTCGACCACCAAAAAGCACAAAGAAATCTACTGTGTTATTTTGAGGTATGAATTAAATGGAGACTTTTATTCCGTCCCTCTTATTCTTAAAGAATATGAAGAGAAAAAAAACAAACTCTGAATCAGTTGCGAAATGGTTACTCGATGAATTGTTGTTGCTTGGAATTCCATTAAATAAATTACACTGCATCACAACCGATGGTTGTGCTACAATGTGTGGAGTGGATGGAGGCGTGGTTGAACAATTCAATGTACAGTTGGGTTTGTTGACAGCGAAAACACGGGTTCCATATCCATCAATTAAGGGATGGTGGTGTTCTGCCCACAGGTTCCATCTAGTTGGTGAAAGTTGCGACACTGAACCAGAAGTAAAAATGATAGAATCTTTCTGTCAATGGTTTTGTAAAGAAGAAAGAATTAGAGACTTTGAAAAACAAAGTAAAATTGAAAAATCGGGAATTGCAACTTATTGTTAAACACGATGGTTGTACATATATAACAATTTGAAAGATATTTCTTCGAATTATAAAGCCATATCAAAGTATATTTTAAATGAAAGTGTGTAAAATGATTTACTTGAATATTTCAAAAAGAATGGTATAATTTATACAAAATTTGATATGAAAGAAATACAAATTAGGAATATATTTAAAGTAACTACAGAGTATTGCAAAATATTATTTTATTTCTCGAGTTCCCTTCAAGAAGAAGAAGGAACTGTTCCAGAATACACAAGAAGAATTAACGTATTTATTGATTATATTGATATGATGATAAGAAAGGTTGAAAAAACAAACTTTGAAGACTTTGCCGAACTCGAGAAGGTACTCAAAGTCGACCATTCGTTACTTCTGAAATTATTGTATCGGACTTTGACTGAACTAACTTTGAGATACAATAATGTGTCACACTCAGTCAATATGAACACGATTTGTGGTCTTGTCGACTTTTCAAATTACACTGTCGATTTAACTGTTTGGGACAAAAACCCAACGCCTTACAATTTTGATAGTATTCTTGCTATCAATGAAATTCCTGAATTAATTTTAAGTGGAAAAACTATTTCACTACCTGATAATTACAAAGAATTATTAGATAAAGTTGTGTTATTGACCAATTATATGACAAATTGTAGTGAAAGTGAAATTGAAAAAATGAGAAAAATATCATAAAAAGTAAAAATGAGTTGCAACAAACTCTTGAGACATTGACCAATTACCATATGGGCATACTCTTGTAGATATTTTTACAAAATTGAATCAATTTAAACTTTCAAAGTTACAAAGTTTTGTTGTAAAAATGATGACCGTTTTCCCAACAACAATGAGTGTTGAACGGTTTTTTTCAAAAATGAAAACGACCCGTCATCAAAACATGAAATTAACAACGGCATTTGAAAAACTCAAATATTCATTGAAAAATACAAGTTGTTATTTCAGTTTTAATACATCAATCCCAACAACTTCTATATCAATTTAATTGATAGTCAACTACTTTATTTTTTTCTTGAAATGTTTTTTTATTGTTTTCAACTTCTTTCATTTTCTCAATAGAAACTTTTCCCGATGCCATATTCAACAAAAAAAAACGCATTAAAAAGCCTTAATCGGTATTCTTTTCACAATATATTTTTCCAACATCAATGTTCATCTCATTTGTTTTTTTTTGTATTTCAGTTGTTCTTTAATTAAGCACTTTGTGTTGTTTCCAACACAGAGTACGTCATGAATGGTTTGTCAAGTGATTGTGAACAATTTGTATCAAAGTCAACAGAGAAGATAAGCGTAGTTTTGTTTGACACGACTCATTGAAAAATTAGATAAAGTTGATGTTCCATAAATTCATTTTAGACGCACACTTTGTCTTTAAAAAAATAACATCATTTGTAATTTGAACAATAAATACATCACAAACAATGTGACTATTATTACAATAATAATGATAATTGTAAGTGTAATTGAAAACACGTTGTTTTGATGTTAAAAACAATTTAATTTATAAATAAAAGATAATACTTTTGGTATTCAATTTATTCACATAGTATTCTCTTCACTCTTACAGAACTCCAACGCTGTGTAATACACACACTTCCAACTTCCTTAAACTAAATCAGTTGCACAACTTTTCACAATTCATACAAAACTCACAATTCGCAATTAACGCACTTCTATCAATTCAAGTAATAGACACTTTCACATTGTAAACATTAAAACATATTACATTGCAAACAATTTCAGGTTTTCATTGAAATTAAGTGATGTTCTGATATAACCAATTATTAAAGATTACATGTAATGTATTTACATTCACTGTGTAAACATGTTTTGCATTTGTTGCCATGCTTGAAGCAATTTCTCCCTTGCCAACAATACTTATCTTTGCAAATCGTACATCCAGCAACCCTTTAAAAATCGACATATGAAGTTCTTATCACATTAAGCAAGTGATAATATTTTTGTACTTTGAGAAAATACCCAAATTAGCGCGATATGTACTTCGCTGCATTTGTGTCAGACTCCTCATCGTTCTTATCACATCACTCAGAAGTAATACCCACTTTGCACTTTACATATTTAAGATTGTAGTTTCATAATTATCCATTGTTTCACTTTCAGAACAAACTCTCTGCTGTTGTAAATTGCCAAAGTGGGTGTTAGTTGACATCTCACAAACTTATCGAAAAATTCATTCAGCAGTTTGTAATACTATTTTTGCACCTATTTATTGTGTCATAGATAATTTTTTTGCTTATTTCACAAGGACCTACAACATCATTATTGGCAAACAATTCAACTTTTCTCAAAACTACACCTGTCTTTCGCATGCATAAATTGGTCTCCGCTTTCCAAACACTTCTAATTATCATATGAAGACAACAAATAATTCTAATATAACATGTATTTTACAACGTCTATTTATACATTTCAAACACACACATTGTTTGTAATTAAAACATAATTACTATCACTCATAAAATTCCAAATAATAATGTTTGACTTGTTGGTACATATTTTAAACTCACCGATCTTTTGCATTCACTTCATCTAAACACTATACAAACTAGTGTACTTGATGTGAATGAAGTAAAAATGGTGCAAAACCATTTTAACAATATCAGAAATAAAAATCCCTTGCTGGTTTCCTTCTCACACTTTACATCACATGAGTAAGATAATCAAGGTTTATTCGTTTTGTTTTTAAGTTTTATTTTTTTTATTTAAATGAGGTTAAATAATATGTATCTTAAATTTGAGAAGGTTTTTAAACAATGTTTATTTGTTGGTTTTTATTGAGATATAACAACTTGTTTTTATCTGGAATTGACTTAATAATAATAAAATAAACCATGTTATTTTTATTGAGCAAACAAGAAAATAATAAGTAAATATATTTATTATTTTTAAAAATTGCTCAATTAACATTATAAAAACAAAAGAAGAACAACTTACTTAAGACTCATATCATTTTATTTGATTTTTGTTTGATTTTTAAATACTGTTTTAAAGACTTGGCTTTGTACCTAAGATTTTTAATATCAAAAATTAGTATCAAAAAGCTTATAAAACGGGTGAATATATTTTCCCGTTTCATTAGCATTTTTAATAATAATTTTCCATGAAATACGATATGAGGCTTAATAAAAATAATGTGATTTGGACAAAAAAATAAAATAATTTTAATGTTTGTAATTTTTTTATTTTCAAGTTTATATATTTATTATTGTTCTATTAAATTGATAAATTATAAAATATTTGATTTCCAAATTTATTATTATAGTTTAAGTTGTATGTTTAAACCTATTTTCTTCATAGTTTAATAATAATAATGTAATTTTTAAAATTATTATAAAATATTAACAAACATCACAAAAACCCATTTTTGAATCTCAATATTTTTCTTCATAACTATTATCATAAAATTTGTGTTTAGAACTATTTAAATTGGTTATTCTTTTTTTATACACAGATGTATCATACAAGTTGTCTTTATCTTCCGAAAATAAGCAAATTAATGTGTCTTTCAACTTTTATTGATAATGTATTTTTTATTGATAAAAAAAACAATTTTTTGAAAAAAAAGACTTTCTTCTTCAAAACAAATGAACGAAAGTTTATACTCATTCTTTTTAAGTTCTCTTCTCGAAGAAGTCAGAACATTTTTTTCTTTTTCTTAATTTTCTATAAACTATATTATTATAATTAAATTTTAAAATAATTTTAAAAAGATATTTGGTTATTACTGATTTGAAATATTTGGAAAAATACATATATTTATACTTAATAATAATATGATTTTATAGTTTTTTCAATCAATATATTTTACTATTGTTTATGTAGACCATTTTTGTTATTTAAATGTTTTTTATTTGTTTGTTTTAAATAAACAAAAAATATCTATTTTTGAAAAATAGAATAGCTTCTAGAAAAAATATATGATTTTATTTCTATTAAATTTAAATTATAAAAATAGTCATTTTTGGTATTAATTATAAATATTTGTCCATAAACAATATTATTTTTTTTACATTTTTTAAATGTTTTTTAATAAATTTAGTATTTTTATAATAATTTTGTTATGGCATGAAAATAAATACATTTGTTTTTAAAAAATTGAAAATAAAATAATTATTAAAAAGGGTTTTTTACACAATAATAGTACTTTTACACCCCAATGAAAAACAGGGTCGCAATTTTGGGACAATAAAATATTTGCCGAACCATGCATAAAATTTTAGTAAAATATGATATTTTCTTAATTTTAGTGTTATCATTAAAAAATTTTGTTTGATTTTAATGTTTACATACTCAAAAGTTACCACATTTTATTTTTTAGGCTGTTTTTTAGAATGAAAGTGTAGCAAAAAACAGTAAAACCTTATTCACTAAATATTGTTATAAAATTGTTCAAAATAATAAATGGAGGTACACATTAAAAATATTTTATGTATGCCTCCATTTTAATTAATCTTATTAGTTGTGATTATATTTCAACTATTGTATGTTGTAATATAAAAAAAGATAAAATAAAAGATTAGAAAAACCAATTGTGTATAATGTCTCACTTAAATGTAATTATTAACAAAAAAGTAGTTTAATAATTATTATGGATATCGAAGTAGTTACACAACCAAATTAATAACAATTGTTTAATTTTGTTTTTTATTTTCAACAGATTGTCAAACCAATAGCACAAAACTACAATCAATATTTGAAAATAATAATTAACAATCATTATTGTACTAAAAATTTTATTTAACAATTACATTTGTATCTACAATATTACATATATGTTATTAATTAATTTAAACATTTGATAATCTTGATAAATTTGTTATGTGAATAATTGAAAACACTGTATAGTAATGGTTAACATGTTAAATTCGATACTAGTTCTTAACAACCTTTTTAAACTATTTTATGTTAAGTTTTTGACAAAAAATCCTGTTAAACTTTTAGAAGAATGTTAAACGTTGTTTATATCTCATATATATATGTTTATGAGTGATATCTTTAATATTAACTATTGTTATTAAATATTTGAAAATAGATGATCAATATGTGACTTCTTTAAACTTTTCATTTATGATGTGGTGTTATTGAAATACAATTTAAATAACTGTGTGTTGAAATATAAAAAAGATAAAACTATAGTTAAAAAACAATTGTATATAATGTTTGTTTAAATGTAATTATCAACAAAAAGCAGTTGAATGAAACTTTTTATATTGATAAATTTTGATGTGATGACAATTATTTTTTTATTTTTTACCAAGTTAAGTGTTGTTTTTTGTGTATTAAGTTGCTATAGTATTTTTGATAATTATAATTATTTTAATGTATGGTTATTTTTCTGATAGTGAAATAGTTTTCAAATGGTTGAAAACAATTAAAAGAAATAGTAAATGATATTGAGGTATGTAATTATTTGGCAAATTTTCAGGTTTGTGATATTTTGGCAAAGACTTATAAACCAAACCCACCATAAGAAGAATTCAATTAAGTTTTTCTTCATTGTATCTTATAAAACGAAGTAAAGTGAGGCGAGAAACCCACACCTGGAGAAAAACCCGCACCCATTTTCCTTCTTCTTTTTTTACCCAAATTATTGTGTTTTTTACTTCCAGAACACGAAAAAATAAAAAAGTCGGGTTATTATAGTTTCTTTTTATTTCTTTTTCTTCCTTTTTAGTGTTTTTTATTCAAAAATAAAAAATGATTCGAGTTTGATTCAAAATGAACTATCAAAGAACAAAAATGGCCCGGATTTTTACGTACTTTCAGTGTATTATAACAGTGTTTCAAATTTGTGTTTATTCAAAAAACAAATATACTATTATATAAACTATATATAATTTAATTATTTAAACTATATTTTTTAACTTGTAATAGTTTATCAAAACCCAATTTCTAAAAATAGTCAATATTTTCACAAGACAAATTCTATAATATAGTAATGTATAGTAAAATTATTCAAAGATTTGCTTTTTTCTAGACAAATGTTTATTTTTTGATCAAAATATTTTCTTTTATATCTATGATACTCACGAGTCAAATACAATTACATTTTCGTGAATATGCTATATTATAGCTCGGTTGTGTGTTTAATATCACCATTTTTAAAATAAGTTCAAAAACAATAAAAAGTCAAGTTATGTAATTTTTGACACACATTTTTTAAGAGGTTGTAAAAAACAAAAATTTTGATATGCAAACGAATGTACATCAACAGTACTGTAATGTATCACTGCGTTATATCATACTGTAACATTATACAAACAAGTTACAGAATGTGTTTTTTATAATAACAATCATTATCAATTATAATAAAAATTTATTATATTTTTAATATCTGTTTTTTTACAAATTTAAAAATTATATTAACTTAAATTAAATAGTTTTAATAAAAATATTCATAAAAACACCACCAACAAACTATACATATTATTATAATTATATTAATATAAACTATTAAAATGACTTAAGTTGTTGAAAAAATAAATGGGTTTTAAATCCACCATTTTTTTTTTCAAAAAACATTTATGAAAATTTAAAATTAAGATAAACAAGTTATAATATTCAAACTCAACACAAACAACATAGATGTGTTTGTGTTGAGTTGTTACGGATCCCCATTACCCTTTGGCAAATTTATTTATTTATTTATACACACAGCGCATATAAATTGACAATTAGATAATGCAAATTACTCGCGACTAATGTTTGTTTGTTTTTTATGTTATTTTTTATGTCTAAGTGGCTGATAAATACAATTTATTAACTATTAGAAATGGGTTTAAAGTGGATATAAATTATTGATTACTTATTAGTATTTTTATGGTTAATAAACTGAATATCAATCTTTAGTTTAGATACTATATTAAACTAATCAGTAATTAATTGTTTAAAGGATGTATTAGGAAGTGAACCTTATATTAAATTTGTTAATCAAAACATTTAATAAATTGTATTAAAACTTAACCTAAAATATGTTTAAAAGCTTATTTATCACTTCATTAGAAACATCAGTATAATATATATAAATTTTCAATTTCCTAATAATTTATATTTGTTATTTAAGGTTAATATTATGTAGTTTTTATATTGTATTTTAATAATAAAAACATTCTTAATAAACCAAAAAACCGAGACTGAACCTTTTTTCATTCAACAGCTTTTCAAAGAAGAAAAAAGAAAATGGGTGCGGGTTTCTCTCCAGATGTGGGTTTCTCGCCTCACTTTAATATAAAAATTAATTATTATAATATTTCAATTTAATTATTAAATTGTTCTAATCGAGTTATAACATGTTTCGATAATTATCGTGAATCAATTAAAAGTTATGTCATGAATAATAATAATTTGTAATTATAACATAAAAAATTTGATTGATTGCATATTGAAAAAAATAATGTTATGAGTATTTAATTAAATGTTGGTTTTTATTCTTTCTTTTTTATTTGATGTAAAGCAAAGTTATATCATTTCAATTTATAAAATGACTGCAGTGCAAAAAGCATCAACTGGTTAATGACAACAACTTAAGTTCAAAGTCATGATTTAAAAAAATACAAAAAAACCTGTAATTTTTCCAAATTTCAACATATTTGAACTATGTGTTGGTGTTGTCAGTGTGACGACACCAAGAAAAGACAATTACGTTTTTGTATTAATTATTTTTCTTTTTATTATGTACAATAAAAACAAAGAAATGTTAGATCGACTTGGTTGTGTCAAAAACATGTTAACGGTAAAAAAGCCATTATTTGACACAATAGTTTCAACGTTATTTGATTTTTCGCTTTATAAATTATATTCTAGTTCATTTTTTTAAGTTTATAGGGGTGTGATAAAATGGTTACTACCCAAAAAATGGTTACTGTCAGTGTAGAACTTCTTTTTTAAAAAATGAAAAACATTTTATTTAACATTTTCAACAAATAGTCTAAAATTTTCAATATTATTTTTTGTTGTTTTTAATGCACTTTTGGGAAAGTTTATTTTAGTCAGATGAAAATGAGTTAAGAATTTTTAAAACAGCCAATTAAATTCAGAATTAGACTTGAAAAACAATTCGTTTTTTATATTGGGATTTTTTATTTTTATTTAATAATTGTTATAAAAATGTTTTTGTGTGAACTGAAATTGTATTTTATACAGATCATTATAATAGTAATCATCAATCTTTCATTTTTGAATAAAATTTGTATTTTTGAGTAATTTTTAAGTCTGAATTTTTTCGATATTTATAAAAAACTCGATGATATATACAATTTATACAATACAACATATTACAAACATGTATATTACATCCATTGACGATCATTATTTGTTTACTTTTATAAACGAAATACATGTAAATACCTTTGTATTCTAAATCAATGTATTTTTATGATCCTATATTTTACTTCATATAAAAAATAAAAATAGTTATATAATAAACATATGCATTATTCAACTTACATATAAACATCAAGAGATGATTGATATTCAAAATTTGAATGATAAGAACCACTTGGTTCAAAGATATGTACAAGATAAACAAGTTGATTTTTTTTATTAAAGACTTCTATAAATAAAACCGGTTTACTATTATTATATAATATTGTTATTATTATATAGTATATCGAAAAATAACATTTAAATTAAATTAAAACAATAAACAATTATTATATAATTTAAAATATTATAATAAAACCAATCAATTTATTGTTTTATTTATTTTAGAGTTTTAGTTAAAAGTTCAAAAAATCAAACTATATTTTATTAATAAATAACTAAATTAAACCAATAAACAAATTAAAACTTATAAACCTAAAACACGAGTTATTCATATAAAACCCCAAAAGTGGTGTTAAAATAATGTGGCAACTCGGCAGCCACTTAAAGAAAATGACACAATATAACAACAACAACTTAAACATACAAGTTTGTATTTCTATTAATTCAAAAATATTATATATTATATGTATTAACAAGTAGACATTATAACAAGAACAAGCCCGCAATATTAAAAAAAGTCAGAAAGGTATCACCCTTTGGTAAGTAGATACCAAAGGGCGCATAAACTGAACACGACATAGGCACAAATGTTTTCAATTTGGGCAGGAGTTTTATAATTTGACTTAATTATTAACTATGGTTTATTACCTTATAAAATTAATAAAATAAATATAATTAATTGTTAATTCAATAATGGTTTGATATTTTACACACACTACATCTATTTTTACTTATTCAAATCAAAAAAATTTATTCACTTAACCCAAAAGTCCACTTTTTCATTATCAATTTCCATTTTTATTTTGTTAAATAAAATGTTTTTCATTTTTACAAAAAAGAAGTTCTACACTGACAGTAACCATTTTATGGGTAGTAACCATTTTATCACACCCCTATACAAAAATGAATGTATTAAAACGCCAAAAGCAGTGATTGACACACTTTTTTATTAAAACCAAAAGAAAAAAAGCAGCCCTTCGGGGAGTTACTATTATTGTTTTTTGATTGAATGATTTAATAAGTTTTTTTTCATTTTTTTATTAAAAACATATATATAAAAATAATAAAAAATAATAAAAGATGAAATAATGTAGACGTGAATTTATTTTATAGACACAAGAAGTGATTTTTTGTTGATTACATTACATGTGAACTAAGCAATAATACAAAGTATTAATGATAGATAATCCAATCTTTAAAAATAGTATGAAACACTTTTATCACAACAATGACAAGTGTCTTTTAAAACTTATTGATAAAAATAATACATGGTTCATTTGTAAAAATAAAAGTATCATCATCATTATTAATTATGGTGAAAAGGATTGCATAATTTGAAAAATACAGTGATGCATTTAGTTCTAAGTAAGTCACACAATAAAAATACAGTTATCTATTACATTAGATGTATTGCAAAATGTTATTTTAATATTTTTAATGTATTTATTATTTAAATAATAAAAAAATGAAAAAATTATTAAATTCTACATATTTTTAATAATTATATAGTGTGAATTACGTATATATATTTAACAAATCAAGCACTCAATTTGATGTAGCTGTGATTGTTATAGCAAATGTTAAACTTTGTGTTTTAAGTGTTCTAATAATTAATTTAATAATTTAATAGTTAAATTGTGGTTATTTTTAACTGTTAAATATAGATTTATTGACTTAAAAATGATTAAATAATTACAATTAAATGCAATCGAAAAGTTTTCTGTTTAACAGTAAATTTTTATCAATGGTCAATATAAGTAGCTAATCAAGATGTCAACTTAATGTTCTTATCAATATTGGCAGTGCATGTTTAGTTATTTAACAAAGAAAATGAGATTATTTCAATTATTAATATTTGAGTAAAAAAACTTGTTGTGTCTGTTAATAAAATAAATAATAAGTTTTAGTTGTTTTCAATTATAGTATTTTAATTATATTTTATTATTTATTGTTATTATTTGTATTAATAATTTGGTATAGATTATGTTTACTATTGTTTGTGTTTAAACCCATAAAGGGGTGGAAAAAAACCGCTTTTGATAATTTAATAGTAAAATGATAATATGATTATGGTTTTTTTGTATAGTTTATTTTTTTCCTTTTCCTCGATTTGATTCAAAAAACAAGGTTTACAAGAGTCTCTCTGACTTTTTCAAGATGCTGATGTTTGTAATTGATATTTGTGAATTATTTTTTATGTAAAGTAAAGGCTGGATTTGCCGAACGATAAAAGGAAGAGCAAGAAAGATTGACTTCGAAACTGTTTTTTGAAGCCAAAATAACCAAAAAACATCTTAAAATTAATACAATAAAGCTAAAAATATTAAACTTTTTATTAAATATTTTTCAATTTTTTGCAGAAATAAAAAAACTCAAAAACACCAACCCGCGAGTGTACCTTTTTTTCACTCCCCCTTTCACTCCTTTATAATTTTTTTCA
Organism: Entamoeba invadens IP1; assembly: GCF_000330505.1. Classification (NCBI taxonomy): domain Eukaryota; phylum Evosea; order Mastigamoebida; family Endamoebidae; genus Entamoeba; species Entamoeba invadens. The sequence continues at coordinate 16,232 of NW_004191846.1, forward strand.
TTTTTTTAATCATCCATTAAACAAATACTCAACAGTCAAATCGATTACCTCTCGAGCAACATAGTAAATGTATAATCTAGCACATGTTTTTAATACATCACTTTTCAATGTCTCTCAGCAAAGACAGACTGCACCTTTATTTCACACACCCTCTTGTTGGATTCCTCATTCGCTCAGAAATGCATTTCAAAGTCAAACTGGAAAAACGCACTTTGGACATACTCACCAACTGAACGTGAGTGCATCCATTCACAGCGGTTTTTCAAGTGCCTGTCAAGCAAGCGATAAATGACTCGTTATTTCGTCGTACTTGCTTTTTTGAAACTTTTTATAAAATAAACGAAGCAATTTATTAATATTGGTCAATAAAAACAATGTAAGAAGGATAATTTTATGTAAATTATTAGAAGCGGTAAAAGGGCGCTGCACATGTCCGTTATAATTTCTCGTGTTATTTTGCTTTTATCCACAAAAACCTCAATTATTTGAGGCAAATTGAAACTTTAGTTATAATTGTGTGTAATTTTATCAGGAAATGGTAGTAAAGCGGTTTTTCCCGCCGTACAGAGAAATGTAAAAAAAGACTGTGAGGATACTGTGGACGATATTAAAGTGCGGCAATCATTTCTGTATGGTGAATAAATTCAAGTTTATTGTGTTTTTGTATGTTATTCAATACATTTGGTTAAAAAATATTTGTATGCCGAGAAAAAACACACTATTTTTTCACAATTTAAAAAGGCAATATTTGGTTATTGGATAAGTTTTCATCATAAAACAATAAGAATTTGGTTTAGAAAAGACAATAAAGATCTAAAGCGGTTTTTCGCCACCGTATTATTTTTTATTTTAAAACTCGGCAAAATGCCAAAAAAGTTATTTTTCTATACAATAAAACAAGTAAATGGTAGTGAAGCGGGTTTTCCCGCCAGCAAAAATGCTTGCCCAAAAGTGCATTTCAATAAAAATTGTTGAAAACATCATGGAGACATTGACTGTTATCAGCCAAATACGTTATTGAGAAGACATAACGCCAAAGTGAAAGTTGATGTGTTGTTTATCTTAAATGTGTTTTTATACCTTCATCCACTAATTATAAAAATGATAATCAACAACTAACTTACTATTTGATGGACTATATTGTTCATTTTATTACAGTAAATATATGTAACATTTTTGGATTTAAGCACATACTTTTATAAAGAAGAATAAAATAACTAAAAAATTAATAAATTTATTATAATTTATACTATAATTTGTTTCAAAAATTGAATCAAATGGTGGGTCTGAAAAGTAATGAAAACTACTCAACACTTGAAAGTTCAGAAGAAATACACAAAGATAACCACGGCTTCGATATTTCGTGTCAAATGAATCAATTCATGTTCATTCTATGGTGTCATGCAATTTAATTTGACAATAAGAAAAATATAAGTCATCGTTTTTAACTATTTTATAATAGTAAATAAACTATTTTTTAACCAGTTTTTCAAAAATACGATTTTAGTTACATAAATGGTTAAATTATAATAATTAATAGTTTTTAAATATAATAATATAATATTCTAAATTTATTTATCACAACATCAATTATTTAAATTGATTAAAAATAATATTAACAAACAACAAATTTAACAATTAATAACAAAGTTATTTTTCATTTGATAAGATCCAAGTAAATTATAAAAACAATTCTTTAACTTTACTAACAATAAAAATTAAAAAAAGTCTTTTATCGCAACAAAACAAAGTAACTATAAAATTCTTAGATTAAAAAACTCTTGTTAAATTTCGAAATAAAAATAATAATTAATCAATAAAATGTAACAATAATATAAAAAACAATATCAATATCCTATTTAATAAACTCTTTTATAAACCTTTTTAAACAATGTCACAACCTTCTTCCAAGCCCCCTCAATTAAAGAAAGAATATAAAAAAGGTTCCGAAAAACATGAAAGTTTGAAAATGATTGGTCCGAAAATTCCTGTTAGTCAAAGGGTTTAGCAATACCTAATTAATTGCCCTATTATTTTCAAAGCTTTCCAAGACCTTGAGATAAAAATAAAAAAGACTCTTTTCCCACTTTTAGAGAGCAAGTGCAATTTTCATTAAACGATCTTTTTAATGTACCGATTAATGAGTTTAAAGGAACTAAAAAATCAATCAGAGTAGCACTTGAGTATTTTTTCGGGACTTTTAAGGAATCCGGTGTAAATTCTCAAATTCAAAAAATACGAAAAGAAGACAAAAATGGAAAAATATCGGAAAAGGGAAGAAAACGACTTCTTTCAGACGAAGAAGTTCTAAAACAGTAGAAGAAATGAAAGAAACCAAAAAAGCGAAACCAGAAGAAATTGGACTTTTTATGTTTGAAAATTTCAGCAAAACAATGGGAACAAGGCATCTAAATAAAGTCCTTAAATTAATCCCAGGAATTGAATCAAAAAGGCCTAAGTTATGGAAACAAAACGAGCAGAGGTATCACAAACTGCCATCATGCAGTATTACTAAGAATAAAAAAAGAAATTTGGATGGATGCAGATTTGTGCTTGTTTTTAATTTAGATAAAGTTAAATTCTATGAATGGGTTGATTCAAGAACCCGAGTTGTCTACGTGTCAGTTGAATCAGGAGAACGGTTTTTAATGAAGTCGACAGAGATGGTTCTAGAACGAGTCTTTTGTGTTGTGGTTGTCTAGATGGGACAAAAATGACACCCCTTGTTGTTACCAAAAGACTCACCATCAAAGACAAGCTAATTGTGGAACTCAAGAGTCGTGCTATTATTAGATACCAAAAATCAGGTGTTCTAAATACACAATTATACACAATGTGGCTCAAACAAGTGTTTTTCCCGAATATTAAGGAAAAAAGAAACCGAATGGGTGTGTGAGTTGATACGAAGGCGTATCTAATTATTGACGGCTTTTCGGGCCATTTCAGTGATGAAATTGAAGCATTATTTCGGGAAAATTGTGTTGAGATTATAAAGGAA
>NW_004191846.1:19329-26875 GCF_000330505.1 Entamoeba invadens IP1
TTTGCTCCTTTCTTGGTAAGGATCCAAAAAGAAAAGAAACCCAAACTGTTAGAGTCTCCATTGAAAATTTTTCTGATAGAGAGCACAGGCTCGATGTTGAAAAACTTATAAAAATCAAAAAGGATGAAAAGAACAAAATTTCAAATGAAAAGAAACCTCGAAAAGAAAAAAATAACTTGGTTTTATTTTTTTTATTTTTTTTAATTAAATTTTCCATTTAATATTATTACGTTTTATCGCAATAAAAATCTGTAAAATATAAATTTTTAAAGTTCTAGTAATCAAAAAATGGAGAAGGGTATAAAAGAGAACTTGTAAAGTGTAAATTACAAAACATAACGTTTAATGCGAAGTTAAACAGTTTTTGTTTGTTTATTAGACAGCAACACAATGAAGAAAATGATATTAAAGTGATAAATTTAAAGTGACGACAAGGAAGAAGCCGATAATGAAGATAACAACATTCATTTTTGTTTTATTTATTAAAATTATCATACTTAATGTTTATTTATTTATTTGAAAACGAATGTATTTTTGGTTAAATGTCTTTATTATGTTGGTAATATCCAGTTTACTTACAAATAAATTCTGTAATAACTCAACTATTAACCGTAATATAAATAGACTTTAACTGCCTTCTTCTTAACACTTCGAAAAAATGCTCAGACAAAAAGAAAATGATGTTTTTTTTCTTTTTGTTTAAATAAAAAAATAAAATCAAATAACATCTAGAAGACATTTTATTATTATTCACCAAAAATTATCAAAAGCGGTTTTTTTCCACCCCTTTAAATTGAATAAAAATAATAATTTATTATTAACTTGATGTTATAATTGTTGATTCAGTCAAACAAATTATAATTAATTAATAATATAATAATTAATTAATATATTATAAATACAATTTAAATACAATAACTTCAAACTAATTTGTATTAAACTATCAACTATTATTTTATACTAAATATTAACATCAAAAATTATCATTGTTGTAATTATTGTAAATTTTATATATATTTTAATGAATATATATTTATATTAATTTATATTATATATTATATATATTATAATATTATTATTTTATATAAATAGAATATTTTAGAATATTTTTTTCAAATAATATAGATACATTATAATGTGGCTTTGTTTCATGCCTTGGAAATTTTTGCTTTTTAAGAAAAAAAGACTGAAGAGGTTGTATTTTGCGGCAAAAAAAAATCGTCTTTGGTAAAACTATTTTTAAAAATACGAAAATAAACGGGACATTATGTTATATTGAATTGTGATTCCAGAAGATTCAATAATTTTTATCAAATTGTTTTTGATAAATTAACAATTTATAAATACTTATCGATTTTTTATGTTTTATTAGCACAATAAAAAAACATAATATAAATTAACGAAAAGATAAATTTAACATATGAATTTTATTAACATATTTTCTTGTATAATTAACACACCAAAAAAAAATCAATTAATTAACGAAAAAAAATAATTAACAATTTAAAAATATTTATCGATTTTTCTTGTCAAATTAACACAGCGAAAATTTACAAATAATTTAATGCAATCAAAATTAACATCTTACTATTATTAACGTTTTTACATGTTAAATTAACAAACTAAAATGTAAATAATTAACGATAATTCAATAAAAAATGTGTATTTCAAATAAATTACATTGTACAATATCTGTTTGTAATTACAAACATTTATTTGTAATTATTAATTAAATATTTTATTTGTTACAGAATCGACGGATTAAAATATTTAAACCACAATTAAACAAACATTATTTCATAATTAAACAATACCGTTTCATTGAAATTATATTTCAAAGAATGACTTGTTATAAATATTTAATTTATTATAAATTATAAACATAAAAAATGAATAAAATGATGTCATGTGCATGATCAACATATAAGACTATGGTCATTTTTCAACATGGAGTAAAAATTGCATCAAAATTAACAACATTTTTTATAATGATAAATCATTTGTGTTAGAAAAAACTATTATTTTAAACTTTTCAATATATCTTTCAAAATGTTTATAATTTTGTTGATACTTATTAATGTACAACATAATTGTTTTAGTATTGTGTATTAAATTCTGAATTATATTGTTAAAATAAATGTATTGTAAAATGTATAGCATTGGTCATTCAACGTGCCAAACAATGACAATATAAGCAGTTGATTTGTCTGGAAAAAATACATTTTAACAAACAGTTAGTTAATAATGACATCAATAAAAAACATGATTATAACGTCTTTTGTATTTTAATGAACAACAAAAACACCAAATTGAAAAATATAAAACATTGTAACGGTCCATTTGTTTCAAATCATAAACCAATAGAAGTTTACGCTTTACTTTGTTTAAACATCAAAAACACAACAATAAATTTAATTTTCATTATATGGACAGTAATATTTAAATAATGTACAACAAATTGTGTATTAATATATCATTTAAAACAGCTTATATTTTACATATATAAGTTGAAATCAATAGACACGAAATTGTGACTTTTATGTATTTGAACTTGATTTTTTTGTAAAAAAACTTTTTGACATTTAAACAAAAGTGGGTAAATTCATTACTGATTCAACTTCAATACATATTTGTTGTTTAAAAACATTTCGTTGACAACATATCAACAACAATATTGAAATATGTTAACAAAAAATACATAACTATAGTTTTTAATTCATGTTAATTCTTAGACTACAAAAAAATGATTTAAATGTCTTATGTACACGTTTAAGTGAGTTGCAAGTTAAATCCTAAAATTTGTGTAAACTGTGATACTTTTTTAATTTTACTGTTATCTTTTAAACTTTTAGTTTTATGTTACATTTTTACACATCGTAAAGTTACCACTTTTAATATTTTAGGCTGTTTTTAAATCACCAGTGTAGCAATAAACGGTAAAACCCAATACACCAACTGTTGTTATCAAATTAATGAAAATTACTAATTAATAAATGCTTCCATTTCAATTAATCATAATAGTTGTAGTATTATCAAAATATACATGTTCACTTTTTGTGTTGTAATATAAAAAATGATAAAACGATAGTTAAGAAATATTTGGATTAATATCTCGCTTGCACATCATTTTCAACAAAAAACTGTTGATATGAAAATTGAGGATATGGAAGTGATTGCACAATGAAATTATTAACAATTGTTTATATTTGATTTTTCTTTGTATTAACAAATCGTCAATGCAAACACATATAATTACAATTAATAATTGAAAATAACAATGTCATTAACAGTCATTATTCATTCAATAATTTAATAATACAATTACACTTGTATTAACAAATATGTATATCTACTATTAATATATTTAAACTTTTAATCGTGTTGATAACTTTGTTGTGTGAATAATTGGAAACCCCTTTTACTAAAAGTTAATAAATGTATAATTATTCAAAATAAATTTTAATGATATCAAAATATAAATCAAAAAATAACAGAAATGATCAATTGAAATATTTAATTTCGATTTGATTATAACTGTATATATTGTTAATCGTATGTGTATTAACGTAAAACAGACTATTTTAAAATTATATAAATATAAAACTTGGAAACTTTTTTGTTGTTAAAAGTTTGGCATCAAACATAAACTGTTAGATACGAATATAATTAATATGATTTATTTTTACAACAAATTTTTATTATTGAAAATGTGTATATTTGTATTAATAAGTATATCTGTATTAATAAGTATATCATGTAAACCGAATACCTCGACTACTAATAGGTTATAAATCATTATTGATTAAATATTAATTATTGGATTTTAAAAAACAATAAAGAAAATATAAATGATGTGATTGTTTTGAAATTGATAATTGATATCTGATGTGCCTGTTTAATTTATTAATAAATCATTTTTTGTTTATCAACTACAATAACTTTTAGATGTATGAAATTTTATAAAACTTGTAACAACTCGAATGTTTTAAAAAGAAAGAAAAAATGCAACCAACAGTCAAGAAATTACTTTTATTTTGTTATTTAATTTTATTTATTACAACAACACCTGGAATTCAATTATGTTACGTCAAACTATTTAATCGGGCTTACATGATACTGAGAATTTACATTTCTGAACTGTCTCATCTTTTCTTTTTTGGTTTCATGTTATTGGTAATTCAGTTGGTGTTTATTTTCAGATTATGCCTTTTTGTAACGATATATTTAATACAATGTTTTTAATAAATTTTTGACAGATATTTCATAATATTACTTGTAAAAGAGGATCAATGTCATTGTTTGCATCCACAATAGTCATTAAGATTATAAGTTGTGAAAAATCACATATCAATTACAAGTGTATGTTTCAAGAAATTACATTAACAGTTTTTAGTCTACAATTATAAAGCAAATATATACTCTGAAATACCACATACAAATAATACAGCTACGACTATTGTGTTAATAACGGGTTATTAATAACAAATTTTTGTTGCATGTTTGATGAAATTTTAATTATTAAATTGATAACAAAATAATAATTTAATAAGTTATTATAGATATTTTATTAAATAAAACTATAATAATTTTATAATAAATTATTATTTAATTAAACTATAAAAATATAAAATAATTAATTATAACAATTATTGTTACAAACTTATAGTTAAGTTATTATTAATTTTACTAATAAATAAAAATAAAATCCCATAATGTTATTTTTAAATAGTAATTCATTTAATAACACAATGAAAACACAGTAATAAAATAATTGAAGTGTTCTTAAGGTGTGTTTGGTTTAAAACGTTTTTCTTCATGTCAATAATTAATAATTAAAATTGTTAATAAAAAATATTATAATTTGTTATAAAATGAATATAATTACAGGTTATATAAATAAAATAATACATATCAAGTATGTTTACATAAACTAAAGAATAAATAAAATTTAATTGTAATATGGTAACTATTATAATTAAATGATTAGTTCTAATTACCATTTTATTATACTATTTCTAATTTATTTAACATTATTTTATTTGAATTAAATATTATTTAATTATATCAAAATGATTAAATTTATTATACTTTTAGTTTTTTTGTTAATTTTATTTAAAAAATTATGTTCAAAATGAATTTAAATTATTAATTTATGGATTAATAATAATTTATTAATAGTTTATTTTTTTATAGGTTTATTTGTGACTTTATTTTACTATTAATATTTAGTTGTTATTAATTTCTTATATAGTTTTTATAAATGTATATATTTGTTTTAAAATATGTTATTTGATTGTTTTTGACAAAATGTACTATTTCATAATATATTATTTATTACATAATTTAATACATATATTCATTGTCGTAAATTAAACATTAGTTAAGATATCGTTAATTTTATTATACTGTTATAATAAATTTGTTTAATTTATTATATCATGTATATACTATAACAATGAACCAGTTGTTAATAGTTTCAAAACTAATCGTATTTACTATCAAACTATTTTAATATTCTAAGGATGAGGTGAGTTTTATTTTAATTTGCCAAAAAATATTTTAGTGCAAAAAAACAAATTTTTCCGAGACATGCTTTGTTCAAATATTTAAAATACTTTATGATTATTTGATAGCTTTATGAAAACATAAATATTTTTGGTTTAAGTAATTTTTATAGTTTAAAATAATAAACTGATCTTTTAATACAATTTAACTTATTTAGTTATAATTATTAATATATTTATAATAAAATAAAAACTATAATATATAGTTTGTTTGATTATGAGAATTCTATTTTTATAATTATATTGTTTTTTGCCAAAAATTTGTTTTTTGGTCATCTATTTTTATTGTTACGTAATAACCCGATTTTTTAGGTAACTTATTTTTTCTTTCTTTACCATACAACAATTTTGCCAATAAAAATGATATTTCAGTCTTTTTTCTTGAAAGGGAATTTTTACTGAACCATGCCATACTGTACTTTTTTATAAAAATAAGTAAAATAATATTTTTTGATTATTCCTTGGGTTTTGTGGGTCTGTACATACTCCGTAGCTTTTGAATTTTTTTTAAAAACCCAGTCTTTTTTCAAGCTTTTTTGACCAAAAGTGCATTTCCCTTTACCAACTTATTTTTCTCTAAGTAAATAATCTAAAATTGGAGGTGTTTTTGTAAAATAATTAATGTTACGAAAAAATAATATAAATCTTTCACTTTTTGGTTATTGTTTTGTTCAAAATGCCGAATTTAAAAATAAAACCTTGGAAGAAAAAAGAACTATTTTTATCTTTTCAAATTGATAAGTTTGTTATTAAAATAATATTATAAAATTTATAAATATATTTGTTTCAAAAAAGTGTTTAGTTTTATTTATATTACATATCAAATAATCATATATCAATTAAAATTAATATTTATTGTAAATAAATATATTATATTTTATTTTCATTTAATTAAGTTAACAACAAAATTAATTTTAATTTGTCTTGTAATTATTAATAATAATAATATTAATTTTGTGTTAAATATAATTACACAAACATAATTAAAAAGTGAAATAAATTAAAAATATATTTATTTAAAAAAATTAACAATAATAATTAAACATTCAGAATTAATAATAATTAACAAATTAAAATATAGTAATTATAATTTAGACGATTATTTTAATAATAATCATTCATTGTGTTAATAATTATTACAAATAATTATTCAAATAAAATAAAATATATTATTAGATATATATCTATTTCAAACAATAAAAATAAAAATAAAATTTAATTTATTGAGGTGTTTCATATCAATTGTCGAAATTGGTCTTGAAATCAAAAATCATTTTGTGATTCAAATTACGGTAATATAGTTTTGCAAATACACCATCAATATCCAAATTCAAATGAAGAGCATGTTTCACTTGTGAAAAAAAATCTTTCAACAGAAACGGAAGTAGAAAAAGTAGTTAGTAAAATATTTACTATTTCTACAAGTTTGGGATAATCTTTCTTCTCCATAAAAGGATAAACATCCAAAAGGTTATAACTTCTTACATATCCTGTTTTTTGATCAATTCAATGTCAAATTTTGTCCTTAAGTAATTACCTTTTGATTCTGATTTGATCAAATCCAAATTACTTTCAATAAGAGATTCCAATTTTTCAAGTTCTTCTTTAGTATCTTCAAATCCTTTGGGTATTGTAAAGTCACTTTTTTCTTCAAGTGTGTCATTGGAAAATTTATTGATAATTTCATCTGGTTTGTAAAACATGTACATGAGCCCTTCGATGTTAAAGTCGGTATTATCAATTCCTATTAAATTATTACCATTGATTAGTTCAATATCATTCTTTGGTAATTCTCCGAACATTTCACCGAGGATATTGTTCACTTCATTCTCGTCAATACAATGTTCAACTTCTTCAATTTCTTCAGAAGTGGTTTCAACGAAATTTTCACTATCAATTCTGTTTTCATCATCATCCATTGAATTATTTGTACTGTTAACCAAATAATCTGGCAAATTGGAACACTTTTTCAAAACATCAAC
>NW_004191846.1:26975-32272 GCF_000330505.1 Entamoeba invadens IP1
GGTAAAGATTTGTTTTTTAACAAAGATCTTTTTCATGTATGCAATCATATCACTGTGTGCTTTTGGTTGTTGTTGATACAACAAAATCAGACCATAATTTTCTTCGATATCTCTGATATTTTTTACAATCTCAAGCCATCGAGTCCTTGATGCCACACCAAGTGGAGGAGTTTCATACTCTCTAAACAAATAAAATCTTTTCAGAGTATCACTTTGACAGAAATAAATAACAAAAGCAGTCATAATCGCAGTCTGATCCATTCGGTTGCCATCTTCAGCGATTAAATTTACTCTGTGTCCAAAACAACTAACACCTTTTAAAGTTCGAGACACTATGCTTCCTTCAATGGTTTTGAGTTTTGCTTTTTTGACCAGATTGTAAAATTCAACAAATAGACCAACGTTTTTAGATGTATTAGAACTTGTTGAATCGAACACCAAAGAAATGATCAAGTGAATTGGAAATTCTATATTTAGTAATCTTGTGAATAACCAATTGGCCATAGCTACTCCACTTTTTGAATGATTGTATTTTTCTAGGAAAAGTGGACAACATTTAATCACTTCACCAGTTGAATAACGCATTAAAACACCCATAATATCTTGACCTTTTTTAGACAAAGAATCAATTTCAATCGTTGCGCATATTCCTTTCTGACTTCTTTGAGATCTCTTTCTCTGCGCATTTCGTTGTATTCATTCATTATTTTACGAACAGTAGAAGGACTTATTGACACCTTTTCGAAATTTTCAGGATTTATACAAAAAAAATCTTTGATAATACTTAAGAACATCTGCAACTCCGTTCATTTGAGATTCTGAATAATTCAGATCAATGAAAGTCGATGAAATCATAAAGGTTAATAATATCTTTTTCAATACATGGAGTGATGATTTTCTTTTTGGTTTGTTTTTTCCTTTTGCTGTTCTTCTTTCGTCTCTTAATTTTTCCATTGTTTCATATTTTTTAAACAAATAATCACACAAAACGAAAAAGCGTTGTTTTGATGTACTTCCACTCTCTGCAACAAACTCTCCAATGTTGAAAAATAACAACTTTTTGTCCCATTTGTTTAAACTTTTCTTTGTGATTTCATTGAAGAAGTTGTTGTTGAATATGTCGATTTTATTTTTTATCGTTTTTTCATCTTCTCTTTTTTCATTTTCATCATTTTCATTTTGGTCAATATAATCATTATTTGTATCTTCAAATTCGCTATCACTTTCTTCATCTATATTTTGTTCTAATGACATATTTTCAATGTCAGATGAAAAAGTTTGATTATCGTCGAAGTTGTTATAATCACTTTGTTGTAGTAAAGTATTTGTGATTGGGTTGTTTTCAATAGTTTTATTGGATGGTGTTTGTACTTGTTCTTGTACACTTTGTATGACTGATTGTCCGAAGATAACACTTTCGTTTTGGATCTGGTGTTCTTGAATTGCTCGATTTCTAAGAGGGTTGGGAGTTTCGAAAGTAAATGGCAAATCTGGAACAGTAACGAAAGCAGGAGTGGTTAAGTTCCCACTCTTCTCCACTTCGTCATGCGGTCGGATACCCTTTAGATCCCCATTACTTTCTATTCCTCCACTCCTCTGTGACTCTTCTTCTTCTTCATTTTCTAACATCATTGTAGTTCTTCCAAATGTGTTACTGATATTGTTCTCAACACTGAAAAATGATGGAAAACATTGAACAGGAACAAAAGCGGAAGGTATTGCGTTTTGTATATTTGCATCTTCCATTTGCATTGATTGTTCACTTTGTTCAAATGGGCCATTTTTACTTGTTATTGTAAACGTATCAATATTTGTTGTTGTGTTTCTTCTTGGTCTTTTGGGGGGAGGTGGTGGGTGGTTTTTAAGTTTCAATTTTTTAACCAACTCATCTTTGTCTAATACACAACCAATTTTAACAAACGAATTTTGAACCGTTGTTTTATTTCCAGTAATTAAAAAATTTGAATATTGTTTTTTAATTAAATCCAAATTGGGATCATTATCGGCCAAATTTTCGGGAAATTTAAAGTTATGGGTCGAATAATGGCGGTATAGCGAACCGGGTGCATACCATTTATTGTGGGTAAAACAATAAAACTTTGTTTCAAAACCATTTTCTTTTGCTTCTAAAAAACCCCTTAAAAACCAAAATTCACAAAATTCAAATTTAACGTTGTTGTGTATAAGTTCCATTTTTTGTTTTTTGAGTTCTATTTTTCAATTATTTTTAGGTTTTTTACGATTGTTTGTTATAGAACTTAAAATAATCTAATAATATACTACATACGCGATATTTACTATAATTTAACTATAATAATAATATAAAAGCATTAAATATTTTTATAATAGTTGTAATAAAAAACTGTAATAATACATAAAATTGATTAAGCTTTGACAATACAAGGTGAAAAAATATCGAAACATAGAATAGCAGCTAGAACCATAGCCGATAAGTGAGCCACTTGAATAAACCGATTAAGGCTTAAAAGACTTGGCCGATACAATGGAAAGCCTCATAACAAATACAAAGGACAAAGTCCACGACAACATGAATAGACTGTCTGACGCTGCTAAATCCGCTTTACAGTTTGATGACATGTCGGATATTATTAGTATGGACGCGATCTCAGGTAAAATAAAAGACAACATGACGTTGAAACAAACAACAATTTACAGTCAAAATTCTATGGTGTTGCTGATATGATTGAACAAAAACAGTAAAAGAGTCTCGAGTTTCATTCAAACACGACTTTAAGAACTCAACAAGTTGCAGAATTAGATGTTCTGATGATTTGAAGAGATAATAACTTTAAGAAGATTGTTAAGAACGCAACAAATGCGAATATTCTTCGCATTGTTTGGATGTGTGAAATCAGGCAGACAAAAAAGTATCCGCTTCGATGTTATTCATATTCGAATTTTTAAGCTAAGACTGGTTTAATTTTATAATTTTTTACTATTTTATTTGAATTGTCATAAATCATATTTTGAATAATCTTGTTATTTTTAATCATTTCCCAAAAACGCATTTTGTATACTTTTTAAGTGTTAAAAATCCACATTTTTGGTAATAAAAATTCTTTTAAACACTTAAAGTATTAATTATAATAAATATTAATTGTTTTAACTATATCAAGTCAGAATTATTTTAAGTAAACTATATAATAACTATTGAATTGCTAAACTTTATTCAATATGTATCATAATGAACGATACAAATATCATTATAGCTGTTCGGCGACTTTATAGTCCCTTTGAAAATCGCCGACTTTTTAGTGGTCTTAAAAGTCGCTGACCTAAATATTTAGTTAAATAACTATTCAAAATACCATTTATCATGTCAAAGATATTCAAAAAAATAAACCATATAAATTTAATATAATTATTATTAAAAAATAAAATGAAACAATACCGTCCCAATTATATCTTCTCAAATCATTTTTTAAATTATATTTATATGATTATAATATAACAAATTATAACAACTATTGTGTTTTTACACATTTTTGAGACTATAATTAATATGGTATAATTATTAAAGTTAATAGTTATTTGGTTCTAAATAAAGTCTTTTTGAACTAAAGAAGTCCCTTCAAAAGTCGGCGACTTTTAAAGGGACTCAAAAAGGCGCCGACTTCTCAGTAATATCATAAGTCGCCGAACAGCCATTAGAGAAATTTAATATAATCATCACCTGTTAGTCAATAAACACATAATTAAATCGTTAGAATCATACAAATGTTGGTATTCAAATAGTATAACATCATTACCACAATGATGACTTACAAAAATGCTTTTAATATAATCATTTTTTTGTTATTTACTTTGGTACTTGATAATTTCATTCTCCTTTACTAAGTATTTCAAATTCAACGTTTATAAGCTCATTAAGTATATTATTGATACGTATATCACCGTTTTATTGTCCTTAGCTAAACAAAATAAAACCCCATAATTTTCAATTATAGTAGTAATTAAATTGAAAAGTATAAAATAATCAGTGTTTGTAATTGAATTGTTCTTAAGGCGGGTTCGGTTTAAAACAATTTTCAATATAAATTTCAATATAATAATAAACTTAATTTCTAAATTATAAATAATACCATTTAAATGTGATAAACAATAATTTGAATTAAAACTTAATAACACATATATAATAATAGTAGTATAAAAATGTATTAAAAATAATAACACATAAAATATAAATAATACCAATATAAGATTCAAAATATGTAGCAATAAATAATTAGTTTTATTAATATCTTTTTTTTAATTAACACATTTTTTATTTTTTTATATATTATAATAAATTAAATTATTATAATTAAATATATTATATTTATAACATTTTCGTTAATTAAATCAATCAATATTTCTCTATAAGTTTTTAAAATATATTTAATGATTAAAAAAATATATAAATTAATAATTTTTTTGAATGTGATTTTTTGTAGATTCATTTAACTATTTATTAATAGTTGTTATTAATTTTTATATAGTTATTTTATTTGGATATATGTGTTATTAATATTCTTTTTTATTTTTAGATATTGTTGTACTATTATTTATTATATATTTAATTATTATTTTGAAAAAAAAAATAAATTATACTTTATAATATTATTATTAATACACTGAAAAGAAAGAAAACGTCAAAATTTCGATTTAACAGATAATTTTATTATTTTTAAGATTGAGGTTTTGTGTATATTCAAGTTTCATCTAATAATATTTCCCGTTACTACACAACATTAATATCTGTTATAGTCGTATTTTTTGCCGTTTTGGTTTTATTTTTTAGACAATAGTGTATTATTTCTGTTAAGAACCGGGTTTTTTAGTTGTAATATTTTTAATGTATTTTTTGTCTTTTTGGTAAAAAGGTGTTTATGCATGTTGGTTAAAACAATCAATAATCGCAGTGTTATTTTGTTCATTTTGGATAACTTTTCATTTTTTATAGTTAAATAATACACTATGAAGACTTAAATGATCGGGAATTGAAAAAATAGTTCTAAATATAAAATGTATATGATTTATTTTTAAATATGTATTTTTTGCACAATTCTAAAATAAGTTTGGTAAAAGTATTTTTCCAAAAATAAAAGTGTATTTTGTTGATTAAAGGTGCACTCGATAATCAAAAAAAATCCAGAAAAACAAAAATGAGACAAAAATTTTGTGAGTAAAAAATGCAAAAGCTACGGAGTATGTATGGATACAGTATCTCGAATTGCAGAGTGTTCATTAAACTGTGACATTTCAAATTGCACTAAATGTTTATCTTCGTCATGTAA
>NW_004191846.1:32372-34658 GCF_000330505.1 Entamoeba invadens IP1
TGTTTATCTTCGTCATTTTTTAACAAGTGTGATATTCCTTATGTGCCTGAAAGATGGAGATGTGTATACTGTTGGAATAAGCATCCACATTGTGCAGAATGTGATTCACAGAGTGGACAGTGCACATTATGTGAACTTGGACAATACAATTTAGTAGATGGGAAGTGTGTTGAGAATGAAATAAAAAATGTGATTTTGACAAAAAGTGCACTCAATTGTTTAGAAAATGAAATCTATAATGTCGAAGGTGCTTCTTGTGTAAAAATCAAGATTTACGAATACAATAAAAGTTTAACAGAAGCTGCGAATTGTTCATATTCTATTCATAAATGTTACATTTGATTTTTACGGCACCTGAAAAAAATAAAAGATTGGGATGTTTATTGTGTAAAACTAGCTATGGTTTTGAATATTTAGAACACAAGAAATGTGTCAAAACAACCAATTTAGTTGACTCGAATGGATATATTATTCATTGTTAAGAAGGTTGTTTAATATGTACTAACTCTACTAATTGTTTATACTTATTGAGTATAAACAGTTATTTTTGTATGTATGTTCGTTATGTTTAAGTAGATACTGTCTAAAAGATGGGAAATGCCACTTACTCTCTGAGAGTAATTGCAATTCTTATATAATCACAAATACCACCGAATTGATATGTACAAGATGCAAAGAAGATTATGTTTTATTGGACACGAAATGTGTTGAAAAATCAGAAGAATTTTGTAGCGTTGTTGATTCATTCACATCACAGTGTATAGTCTGTAATACCGAATACACACTGAACGAATATAAAAGGTGTGTTGCAATTGATAAAAACGAGTGTATTCACTCATCTCGGTATAATTGCTTGCAATGTAAGAATTCCATTTCGTTGGTCAAAGACGAGAACGGAGATGAACAATGTTCAATTTCCGAGTCGAGTAGGTATTGCCTCGAAAATGGAGAAACGGGTTGTACCAAGTGTTATGAAGGGTACTTTGTTGATGGTAAAAAGTGTTCTTTGTGTGATCAAAAATGCAAACAGTGTTCCACAAGTGCTACAAGTTGTATCTCATGTAAGTTTGGGTATTACAACGACTCAAATGGTGATTGTGTCCCCGTTGGAGAACTTGCCAAAAAGTGCAAGACGTTCCTTCCGAATGGTGAAAAGTGTGCAGTCTGTAAAGATGGCTTTGTTGTTAAAAATGCCGACTGTATCAAATGTGCAGACAAATGTATGACATGTGCAAATAGTTCTTCGCAATGCATTCAATGCAACACCAAAGGTGGGTATTACGAAGACATTGAGTTCTCAACGGCTTATGAAAAAGAGTGTTTAGCCAGCACGAATCTCACCAATTGTATTACTCAAAGCGAAGTGGGATGTTTACTTTGCCAAAATGGATATTACACCAATGAATATAACAAATGCACAAAATGTGGAGACACCTGTGAACTGTGTTTAAGAGCAAATTTTTGTCAAAAATGTGTTGATAATTATGTATTACAAGCCAACACAGAACAGTGCATCTTGTGGTCCAATATAGAAAAGTGTGCTTCATATAACTCTTCAACAAGAAAGTGTTCAGAGTGTTCTGGGAGTCATACAGTGAGTGAGAATGGAGATGAATGTATTCCAGTTACAAACATTGTTGCAGTTGTTCTTCCGATAGTTTTTGTTGTGATATTCATTGTTCTCGTCGTTTTTACTTTAGCACTCATTGGGTTTTATTTCCGTAACAAGAAGCTTGAGAATAAGAGAAAGGAGTTGGTAAATGAAACTTTGATCTCAGACGCAAAGAGCCACAACATCACATTCTTCAGACTTGGTGATGAAGACTCTTCAGTGATTTCGTCAACAAGTAAAATTTATTATGAGTCTGAGATTCCAGTCAAAAAGCCGACATCTTTGGTCTTTTTGATTGGGAACGAAAAGAAGAGAAAATTGAAGTTCCAGTTCACAACAAGAGACCATGAAGGAAAATAAGAAGTCGACGTCAAACCACTATTAGTGACAATCAAAAAAGGACGAGCTGTTGAATTTACTGTTTCTGTCACTCCACGATGTACATGTGTGGCAGATTTTGATGTGATATTGACTGTTTTAGATATGCGAAAGGGGGAATCGACTGAAATCAAGATACCATGTTCCTTTGAGTCTGAAGCGTCAACTGCACTTGACCCAGACGAATTACACAAAGAAAATAAATTGGGTGAAGGTGGATTTGGTATAGTTTACAAAGGCACTTTAGACGATGTGTTGCATCAAGAATGAACAGATGAGTGAAGATACATGGAAGA
>NW_004191846.1:34758-37986 GCF_000330505.1 Entamoeba invadens IP1
AAAAGAGAAAGAACGACCCAATTGACTTTAAAATGCGAGTAAAGATCACATTGGATTCTGCAAAGGGGTTGGAGTATTTACACAACAACGGTATATTACATAGAGATGTCAAACCAGATAACACTCTCGTTGTGTCTTTGAATAAAAAAGATGCCGTAAATGGTAAATTGACTGACTTTGGAGCGTCGAGGAACATCAACAGTCTGTTGAGTAACATGCATTCACTAAAGGTATTGGAACACCAATGAATATGGCACCTAAAATAATGAATCAATAGAATGGTATCTATTAGAAATAAGCATTTCTCGCGAATCAAATTTTATTATAATAGCAAATTAATAATATTGCTATTATTTGTTTTTGTCTCGAAATGTTTATTTATAAGAGAACGAAAAATGCCATCCCATTATTTCTAAAAACTGTCACCGTTATATTTATAAAAATGTAATAAAAATTTGATTAATCATAGATGTGCAGTACAATTAACAAATACCATTTAAAAGACATTTAATAATCATTAATATATTCCTTTTAAGCTTAATAATTAACAATACCTTCTCTATACATTTTTACAACACATCGATAAAAATTTAAAAAACTTTAATTTGTCAGTTAAAACTGGTTTATTTAAAATGAAACATAACACCAAACTTTATAATGTTAAGATACATCACTTTCTTCTTTTGTCTAATCACTTATTTAATCATTTTCATTTATAAGTTTGAGTTTAAATAAAATAAAGTATTTAAGTTATTCTTTTTTAATTTATCAAAAAATTGTACAAGTATCAACCATTATTATAAAACCTTGCTTTATCACTTTCTCTCATTTTTCAATGCTTTGTATCAATAATTGTATTACAATTTTCAAATTTAATAAATCATCACTGAGTATTCTAATAATTATAATATTTAACTATAAATTGATTTATTGTTTATGTTAAATATAATTTATTATAAAAATTAAATATTATAAGTATAATTAAAACGTTGATTTGATTGGTAAATTGATAAACAATCAAAATGTATTTTATCTTATGTTGGTCAATTTACACTCAAGTCGACTTAAATTCGATGTAAAAATAACTTAGAATGTTGGATTTTGAAATAAAAATATAATCCTGAAATTTGTTTTGTCGTTCCTGTTGTTTTTTAAATATAAAAAATATTTAAAATAAATAAAAGTGTAATTAAGTGACATATTGTTTTCTTTTAATACAAAAAATGGTTTGCTCTCTATGATTGCAAAAATTTGGCAATATTATTTTTACAGATAAGTTTGCTTGTTGAAAAATAGATATATTTAGCGATAATTTTAATAATAAACAAATTTATATTAATTTGGCTTTTAAGATAATTAAATAATAGTTAATTTATGATTTTTATAAAAAATATAAATACAATAATATTAACATTGTAATTAAAATGTTAATAGTAAGTTATAGCTTTTGAAATTAATACAATTCAACTGTGAACATATTATAATTCACACAACATATTCCACCGACTTGAAACTACCTTACCACCACAGTGTTTTATTTTAAATAGAACAAATTGTATGATAAAAATGTACACTGTTATTTTCCAATTTAAATTGAAATTCAATAAAACAAACCCTAAATAGAAGTACCGGCGTTGTTTGTCAAATCAAAATAAAAGAAAAACGTTGTGTTTATTATTAATTTATGTTTGGAGTTGTTTTTGAAACCAGAATACAGACAAATTGTATGCACGATACATGTTATAAACCAAGGTGAGGCAAGCTGCCAAAAATGTGTTGGCCTAAAAATCGGGAAAAAAAGGTTGCCACATCATCACCTATTTTTGGATGTTTATATCTCAGAAACAATATGATATTATATTGGTTTCATTAAATGTAAAAAAACAGGAAAAATACCCACATAAAAAAGGCAAAATTTTCAGAAAGACAAGTTCTTCCCGAAATTTAGCAATAAAAAAAGCCAAATTGACCGATTTATTAATTATTTATTAACTATACTTATAATTAAATATAACTAAAATTAATATAAAGTTATTATAATTGTGTATTATAATTTATAATTATATATATTATAAATATTGGTACAATTAACTTACATTATTTAATTATGTATTAAATTTTATAATATTTTTAAATTAAAAAATAATACAATTATTTTCAATAAATAAAATAACATTCAGTAAAAATTAATAAATTTATAATATATATACTATTTTTAATAGTTACAAAAATATAACAAAAAAACACAAATAGGATAAAAAATAAAATATATATTAATCAAAACAACAAATTAATAATAAACTGTTTTTCAAAACTCTGTACTGGGATGCCCCGATTTTTTAGACAAATAATTTCTAAATAATTTTTCCTTTGCTTAACCCTCATTTTTTGTTCAAAATATTTACTCGTAAAAACAAAATAACGAACCCGACTTTTTTAAATTTTACTTGACAAATAAATCTTGCACCAAAAATTTACTTGAAAAATATAAAAAACAAACTTCGGATCAAAAATTTGATTACCATAACACATTTTTTGCCAAAAACATAAAACACAACTTTATAATTAAATGTCCATGTTTACAGAATCACCAAGTCGTGTTCTGGATAAAAATAAAAATTATAAACGAGTAAAACAAGCATTGAGAGAAGATAAATAGGTTAAGGCTATACAATTGAAAAGTTTTTTTATTTTTTGAACTGTTTATTTTATTTAAGACTCTTTTGATTAATAACCTTGATTGTTTAAATGTTTGTTTATGTTATTGATTACTTTTTTAATTGTTAAAATAAACAAAAACTTATTATTAATTTAAGTGTTGTATCATTAGATGCAATAATGTCCTTCATTACACCATTAGTTTATCGTTATATTACGTTTATCTTATGTTTATTTGAAAGATAGAATTTTACTGACGTTTAGTCACAAAATAAACCACTGACCAAATAACGAACCTGGAAAATCGGGGAAGATTTACCCAATATTTGGGTGATTTCCCGATTTTTTGTTCGATAATTGAAATTGTATTGATTTTTAAGGGTTTTAAACTGTGTACCGTTGTTGGTTCAACAAATAGGAAAATAAAAAAATAAAACAAATAAAAAATAGTAAATAACGGGAAATTATGACAAAGGGTTTATATAAATTTTGGAAACGGTACAGAGTTTTGGAAAACAGTTCATAATTAAAATTCTGAAAAAATTTAGTTAAAATATAAATAAATCCAAA
>NW_004191846.1:38086-41033 GCF_000330505.1 Entamoeba invadens IP1
AAACATGACTGTTTTTAAATAAACTATATAGAATAGTTATTATTTTAGTATTTTTGAACTATTTTTATTATCAGACTTTGATTACAATCTGAATAATTTATAAATAAGTCCCAAACAATAATATTAAAAAAATTATTTATTAATGTTTTTTGCAATAAAAGGAAATAAATAATATGATATATATATTATGAAAAACAAATATGTTTAATTTATAATTTACTATAATTTTTCTTAAAATAACTTGGTAATATTCTTTTTGTACTTTTTTAAGGTGAAAAGGAAAAATACCGACTTATTTAAAAGAAAGAAGTACAAAAAGAATACGTAATTAAAATGTTCAAACAAAACGATTTTAAAATCCACGGTTTATATAAGTTTTTGTCAATAAATTGATAAAATATAATATTAAAATTCTGGTATCATAAACAATAATTTAACCATAATATTGTTTAAAATTATGATTTAAAACAAAATAGATTTTTGAATTAATTTGGCTACTCTATTTTAAAAAAATTTATAATGTTTAATAACATTATAAAATTTTATTATTATTATTTCATTCTTATTTTTTAATAAATTAAAAAAAGAGAACGAAATAATAATAAAGTAATAATTTCCAAAAGATATTTTTTGGTTATTTTTATTATTTCTTATATTTTTTATAAATTAATCTTTTGATATAATTTATCCTCTTGAGTTTATGTGGTTAACATAATAACAATTTATTAAAAATTATAACTTTTATGCAAACAATATATTGAATTGTATATGTGAATTGTTAAAATAACAAGTATATTATATAATACCATTTCAATAACATTTGGTTGGTAAAACTAATTAAATTTTATACATTTTTAATTCAAAACAAATTGTTTTGTGTAAAAACAATAAACAGAGTTTTTGTTATCGTGATAATCTTTGATAAATTCGAGTATATTTTGTCACATTCGTTTGAATTACGTGGTATATCTATAATGTTTTTTAATTTATTTCATAAATAATAAAAGTTTTTGTAATTGTTTAAGTTTATTTCAAACAAAAAATGAAGGTTAAACTTTAAGATACAAATTATTATTAAAATATTAAATAAATATACTATATGTTTAAGATAATTAATATATTTTATAATATTTTGAAAGCATTTTTTTTAAATTTTAGATGTTTTATTTGCGTATGTCTCATTGTTTTTTTAATTGTTTTTAAAAATAATAAAATTAAAAATTAACGTTGTTCAAAAGTATGACATTTCAAATGTATTATAATTTATATTATTGGTATAAGGTTAAAATCGTTATTTTTTAATATTATTTATTTTTATTGTTTTTATTTCAGTAAAACCTATCATTAATAAATCCCTTATTAAGAGATGTTTCAACTAATCAAAATTAAAAACACATATTTAAGGGGAAAAAAGAAATAATTTTATAACCACTATTGATGTATTCAATTTTTTTGTTTAATCTACTAATGGAAGGTTTTACTATATTTAAAAGAAGTTTAAAAACGATTTATTCATTTTGATAGTTATGAATAGTATTAGAGTCTAAGGTAAATTTGTTGTATTCTTAATTGTCGAACTTGTTTATTTGTCGCACAACTGACTAATAATTTAGATGTATAACAATTAATCGTTTTGTTTTTGATTCTGTAATTTTTGGTGAATTTAAAACCAATATTTTAATAAAAGAAACCACCAGACATTAGTAGTACATGTAGTTTTATTTTATTTGTTTATTTATTTCAGCCAACTATATTAAATTCAATTTGCTGAAACAACCTTATCTTGATTGTTTTTGAAAAAATAACCATACGTGATAAATAATCAATAATATCTTAAACCAAAATTAATCGAGTTTTACCAACTTCAAATACATGCATAGGATGTTAAATACACCTTCTTTAGTCTAAATTAGTCTTATGAATATTAAAAAAACAAAAAATAAAACCAACTAAAAATGAACAACACTAAATTAGTAGTATAAATTAGACACAGACATTTAGTCAAACAACACTTTCAAGTATTTGATAATTTTTAATTAATTAATTAATTAATTAATTAATGTAATAGCCAAAA
Organism: Entamoeba invadens IP1; assembly: GCF_000330505.1. Classification (NCBI taxonomy): domain Eukaryota; phylum Evosea; order Mastigamoebida; family Endamoebidae; genus Entamoeba; species Entamoeba invadens. The sequence continues at coordinate 40,161 of NW_004191846.1, forward strand.
ATTTGACTGAATTTGAAAGTGCCAGAAATGTAAGTTTATTGATGACTTACATTATATTCATTTAAATAATTGGTACACTAACATACATTGAGCCTAAGGTGTTAAATAAAGAATGTTACAAAAATAATGCAGATATCTATTTTTGGTGTGACGTTATTTAACGTGTAACATGAAAAAAGACCAATTCAAAAGGAATTGTTTTAGTTTGCATACAGTAGTGTCGATAATGTTGTAAGTAAAAAAAACTGTCTAATTTAAACGACAACATATACTATTGTAAATGATATGCGGTACCACGACTTTCAAAAACGAATAAAAATAAAATTGTTTTCACAACCCTAAAATACTTTGACATTATTTTATCAGTTTGATTATAATTATTTTTAAATTATGCAGCAACTCACAATCAAAAAAATAAATATTTTAAATTTGATGTAAAACATCATTACTTTTATTTGTAAATACATATAGTTGATTCTTTGAAGAATTTTATTTATTCCAAATAAATGTATTCTTTTTTATAAAAATTAAATTAAAAATTTCAAAAAATCAATTGTTTTTATTTCACTTAATTTCCCTTTGTGTTTTTATCACATCCTTTGAAGTCATTTTAATTGAAATACCAAAATCTGTTAAATTTGTTTGTAAAATGTTTTTTAATTGAGAAAAAGATCTCTCAACTATACATGATGTTGGTAATATCGATGTCATTATTGTTTTAATTAAACATAAACCTGGTAAATCATCACGTTCCATTTGAGACATTGATAACAACAAAGAATGTAAAGTGTTTAGAGGCAAAGGACAGTCATTAAACAAATTGGATTTAATAACGTTTTCTCTTTTCTTTTCGGCTACTTTTACTTCTAAACT
>NW_004191845.1:0-2125 GCF_000330505.1 Entamoeba invadens IP1
GTGGTTTTTTATTTTTATGTGAGTTTATAATTTTTTGTTTTAAATATTTTTTATTCAAGAGTTTACACTTATATGTTATTCAAACAATTAAAATTAAAACATACCATTGATTTTCCTGTTCAAAATCAAATTTTATGTTTATTACACCTTTTTATTGTTATTTAAACCGTATTGGTGTTGTTACTATTTGGTTTTGTGTGTTATTAAAAATTTTAGAAAAAAATTGATTAATTTTAATTGTTTGTATCATTAAACAGTTATTTTGTTCATAAGGATTTTTAATGAAGTTTTTTAACCCTTTGACAGCGAGCAAATTAATTATATATATCTTATGTTAAAATGTTTTAGAGCACTAAGTTGGTAATAAAAATTGTTGTAAACAAATATATACTCTTAAACTTGGTTTAATGTTTGATGGTTTTTGTATAAGTTATTAGGTTTAAATTCATAAATTGCCTTATATTATATTTGGACTTTTAGAAATGAAAGTTTAGTTATTGACAGTTAAACTCTTTTCAATTAACTAAATTAAATTTATTAAAAATTAATATTCAAATAGTGGCTTCACTTAATTCTTTTATTAATGTTGTTGTGTTTATAAAACACACATGATTAATATTGTTAGTTATAATATAAAAACATTAAAAAGATGGTTAAATAACAAATTTACATAATTTTGATTATATGTAATTATATATAAAAAGTTTCGTTAGGAAAATGAGACCACATTATTAAGTTACACAATAAAAACAATCAGAATAAATTGTTTTTTCTGTTTTAAAAAATGTCACACAAATAACTTAAATTTTACCATTATTAACCCCTAAAAAATAGCGGTTTTAATTATTTATAAAACAAAGTTATCAACATGATTAAATGTTAAAATCAATTTATAATAGATATACAATACCGTATTTATAAATGTAGTTTTTAATTTAATAATGACTGTTAATGAGATTGTTATTCTCTATTATTTATTGTAACTATTGTGTAAATTATTTGACATATTGTTGAAACAAAAAATATCAATATAAACAATTGTTATCAATTTTATTATGTAACTATTTGGAGGTTTTCAATTATCATTCAACATATTTTGTTGAGAATTACATTTAAGTGAGACATCAAATACAATTATTTTTTTCTTAACTATTGTTTTATTGTTTTTCAAAATACAAAACACAACAGTAAATATATGTATTTCAATAATACCACAAAAATCACAACCAAATAAAATGGAGGCACCAATTTCATATTATTATTATGAATTTAATAACAACAGTTGGTGTATTGGGTTTTACTGTTATTTGTTACACTTTCATTTGAAAAACAGCCTATAATAAACAGTGGTTATTGTTAAATATGCAAATATGAAACATTAAACTAAAATTCAAAATATAACATCAATATCAAGAGAATAACTTAATTTACAATATTTTTAGGTTCGGACTTGTGGCTCACATATACATACACATAATATATTAAAATCAATCGTCTAAGGGAAATCAACACATTTAATTAATAGATCACTTTACAACTCGAAACCGAATTCAACAATTACATTTGTATTGACATTATTGTATATATTTTAATTATTATTGAAAATACAGTCTGTTAAATGTTAATCAATGTTTTTAATAAGCATATATAAACTGTATATTTTATAATAATTAAATAAAATACAAACTTTTAATTTTGGTTGTGCTCAAATAAAAAAATAATACATTTAATATGAATTTTAACTTTATATTAAATAATAAAAAAGAGAAAACACTACAAAATAATGGTAGTTAAGTAGGTTTAAAACGCTTTCTTCTTATTGACCGCTTTTTGATTTTATAAATAAAATGAAATTAAATAATAAAATGTTTGGTACTGTTTACCACTTAAGCTTATTTATACAATATGAAAACTTTTTCAATACAAAGTGATTATTTGCTTTATATTTTTTATTATATTATTTTAGTTATAACTTTAAAAACAATATGTTGTAAAAGCGTATTATCAACTTTTTGTGTCTGTTAAATATGTAATATATTTTATTGTTATTTAAAAAAATTTACAGTCATGCGAAAAAGCTGTCGCGTTTTGAAAAACCTGTCTCGGGTGGTAATGAACTATTCTA
>NW_004191845.1:2225-4436 GCF_000330505.1 Entamoeba invadens IP1
TTACAAACATTGAAAAAAAAATAATTCGGCAAAATAAAATTTTGTTTACATAAAAAAACAAATAATCTATCTATATAATTTTTATTTTTGCCATCCATGGAAACTGGTTTGTCCAGTGGATAGAAAAAATAGATACATGTGTCCAGTGGATGGGTCTCATCCAGTCATATGTCTTAAAGTGGGTTTATTCCAAATTAAGTACTTAAATATTGCCACTGTTATACAAGTAATTTATTAATATTTTATTTTTTGGATTCGATAAAAAACATTTATTGTAATAAATAATAAGCTGTTTACAAAAAATAACCGTGAACTTAAATTAAAAATAATGCAGAAATTACTCAGCCGTCTTGAACCATTTTATCTAAGAAATGTAGTCTTATACCTTTCAACTCTTTCAGACATATGCAATTTTGTTTGTGTTAATCATTCCACTCTTAATGTCACAGAAAGTTTGTACATCAACCCGTTTGGTCTTCAACAAACTGTTTCTATTCACAAAATTATTGATTTATTTCCTAAATTAGAAACATTGTATCTTCCGTTTGAAATTAACAACGACCCGAGTTTCTTGGAAACTCTTGGCACTTTTCTGATAATGTTCAGACGAAAGATTTTTAATTCCGAAATTAATTTCCCATCATTAAATTTGTTCAACTCAAAACTATTTTAATGGCGTTTTACAACACATCAACCGACCCAACACATTTTTTCAATATTTTGAGGCACCGAAGTCTCAAAACTGTCTTATTGTCAACAAATTCACCAACAACACAACTACTCACAAAATTCAACTTTTCTGAATATCCAAAAACACAATTTAAAATCCAATTTTTCGAGTACGGCCAACACAAATTGTCTCCAGAAAACATTGCCGAGCTTTCTACACTCCCTGAAAATGTTCAAGTTTATATTTCATACATTTCAGATATCGTTTTCAATTCAATTATTCGAAAAGGGAGCATAAGTTATCTCCCTTTCTTAAGTGCGGAGAGTCCCAATAAAGTAGTAGCAAATGTGTATAACAAATGTCTTGGAATATACAACCTTTTTTAATTATTGGAAATTACACTTCCAACCAAATTTTGTGTTACCGATGATAATGAAAATAACTCAACGAATTTGTCAGTCATTACCTGTGATTTGACACAAATGAAAGAGCCAATTTATATTGAGAAAGTTGTGTTGGAACATGTAAATTTTAACAAAATAAAACTTCCAACAACAACAAAATATGTGGTGATAAATACTGTGAGGGGGGACGTGGTAATATGTAAGTGTCAAATCGAGGAAATTGTAATCAGTGATCACAATGGAAATTTAAGTGAATTTGATTGTGAGAATGTGAAGAAATATGATTGTGACAAAAGTTGTACAGTGACATTTAAAAAAATAAAGTACACAAACACTCTTTTTGTAAAAGTTGGCATGGAAGTTGAATACAATTTTTGTGTTAAAATCTTAACTAATATCATTTTTCTAAAGAAAATGAGAAAATGGGAGAAGTAACATTTAAATCAAAATTTCATTATAATAACAAAAAAATTTATTTTAGTGACGATTCCAATAATTTGGATTTATCATGTTTAAACAAAAGTGATTTGAAAGTCGTTGAAATTGGCAAATTGTGGACAACAAATTTATCATCCACATTTAAGGATTTAAATAAATTTGTCATTAATAATTGTTTTGAATATCGACCACTAATAAAAAGCATAATTTTTGATAAAATGAAACGGTTGATATTGGCTTATTGTAACGTCGATAAACTTATCGGTAAAGAGGTTGAAATTGTTGTTTTATATCATGCTCACATCACGGCAATACAAATCGAAAACATCAAATTAACAAAATTTGTTGATTATGCTGATATTGAAAACGATGAAATGTTTTAATTAATTTAATTTAATAATTTATTTATATTTTTACTATTATTTGTCTATATTAGATTTTATTTATATTTTAAAAAAATATTAAAAAAATATTACATACAATAACAACAATTTTTAAATTAAAACAAGTAGCACTAATGGTCTAAGGGCAGAATTTCACCCTCCCAAGGTGGAGATCCGGGTTCGAGTCCCGGTTAGTGCATTATTTTTATATTAAAAATAATTATTATTATTATGATTAATAAATAAATGGTGAACTTGAAGATTCATAAAAATATTTGGGCTGACAATAATTATTTAAAGTCAAAAATACACATAA
>NW_004191845.1:4536-12934 GCF_000330505.1 Entamoeba invadens IP1
GCTCTCTATAAGTTTATTAAAATAAACTAAAGAAGACGTGTCATTTGTTCGCTGAAAACTTATATTTTTTCCCATAAAAATGACAAATTTTTAGATAAAGGTGCTACTATTTTTGTAAATAAAGCATTTTTTAACATTCGTAAGTACATTGAAATGGATTGCTCAAACATTATAAAATTTGGATATTCATGTTTTGCGTATAATAATTCATTGGTCACAATAAAACTGTCAACAAATTGGTATGCGATACAAAACAAATGTTTTTATGCGTGTGCAAGACTCAAAAATTCAATTTGAAACATATCAGAATGTTTGGGGAGTTTTTGTTTTTATTGGTGTGATAAATTGAGTGCAATAACTTTAGGTACAAACATTGTAAAAAGTGCGAAAAAAGCATTTGATGGGGTGTCATCAATCAAAAATATTACAACGCCAGGAGTCAAAAGCGTTGACTTTGATGTAAACGCTTCTATATCATATACATTTTGTAATATCGAACATAAAACAGTCACCACAGAATACGATAAAAATGTTTTGCCAGACTTTTTATCTGATGAAATTCAAACCAAAGTGGTTAGAAACAGAAGCGGACTATCCGTTATCAACTTAGCAAGTACTGTCACTGTTATTGAAGATGACGCGTTGTCTGGTTGTGATATTAAAAAACGAGATTTGTCTCATGTGATATCTTTTAAAATCCAAAATTACATGACCCGTCTCACTGCAATTATTTTGAATAAAAATGTTAGTATCGACAATTTCTGGGAATACACTGGACTCAAGAAAATCAGTGCAATTAATACTCAAAAAGTCAATGTAAAGGCTGCTTGTTGGATGAAAGATATTTTAGACGAAAATCTTGAAGTCGATGAATTTTATTACACTTACAAAGACGCCGATTATTTTAAAGGAAAACTTCTATTGAATTACAAAAATTTGAAAACAATAATTTTAGACGTGAACTTTGGTAATTACAAATGTGAAGAAGTTAAAATATCAATGGGAATCACTATGATGCATTTCTCTGCATTTATTGATAACGAACAATTAAGAAAACTGGTGTTTCCTGCAAGTTACACAAAATATGACAGGTTGAATTTTACTCATTTAAATTTAGAAAAATTGTGTATAACTCCACAACCAAAACTTGTGATATCAAATTGTCCCAAACTTACATCACTCACTCTTTTTGATTATAATTTCACGAACTATTGCATGTTTTACAAGTGCTACAATATCAAAAATATCGAATTTTTAAACATTCCACTTAATTTTGTTTTTGATGGAAATATCGATTTTACAATTTACAAATTATTAAAAAATAACTATAAATTTGAAGGCGATGTTGTACTTTATTACATTGATCCAAATTGACAAGAATGGCGTTTTTAAAGAACCAGAACAAATCAATGTGACAGATAAATTATTATTTCAATCTTTGGATTTGAAAGAAGTTTGGGTGGGGGACAACATGAAAAAAATCAAATCATATGCTTTTTACAATTGTGAAAATTTGGAGCGAGTAAATTACATGAAAAGATCTATCAAAATTCAGGAAGACACTTTTTTCATGGTAAATAAAACAATGAAAATTGAATACATCGATTAATTTTTATTGTTATTTAATTTGGCTACATGGTTAAAAAACTGAATTGATAACAACAAATATTTATTGATTAATCACAATTTCTGAGTTTTCTTTACATTTTTTTCAATAATTTACATTTTTAACTAAAATTTAAAAAATTTATTCAAAATAATCAACAATAAAATAGTGATAATATTCATTGTTTTTAATTGTATGTTCTTACATTAGTTCGATATAATAATTTATCTTTATTGATTTTAAAAATAATTTGCCACTTTTATATATATATTTTGGTCGTATAAATGATGATATATTAATAACTATAATCACCTTATAATATTTCAAATTGATTTAAACAGTTTTGGGACAAATTTTTAAATAACTGTTAAAAATAGCAGTATTGGGTTGTTGGCGAGTTAAATACTTTAGTCGTATCAATAATGATACATTAATTACAAATATCAACTAATTATTTTATTAATTTCAACAAAATGTGTGTTTTGCAATAAATCGTGTTTAAAATTAACATTTAACAATTATTTTATAAAAACAACAACAACATAAACCAAAAAAATTTCTTTTATCTTTCAAAACAAATATTTGTTTTTTGTTATTATGACAGCATTTTTATCTTCAAAAAATACATTCTCTTCTCCAACCGAATTATAAAAACAAAATCTCCCAACACTTTTCACGCTTTTGGGAACGAAAATTGTTTGTACTTCTTTATATTTTCTGAAACAATTATCAAAAAGTCCAACAACATTATTTGGAATTTTACCAACCTTTTTGCCATTTTCAAAAACGATTTCTAAGTGTTTTTTGACGTCTTTTCGAGTAAAGAATATATTATCACAACAAACTCCGTTTTTTGTCAAATTGTGAGCTATTTTGTATGTGACAGGTAAACTCACTTTAGTTGCTTTTTTCCCATTAACGTAAAATTTTTTTAACATTTTGCACTTGTCGAATATGTCAATTTCGCATTTTGGCATTTGTCGTCCAAATGTCACTGCAATTAAATTTTTACATTTTTTGAATGCGCCATTACCAATTTTTATGACAGACTCTGAAATTTCGATGTTTATTAAACTTACACAATTCTCAAAACAGTACCCTCCTATACTTTCAACTGTATTACCAAGTTTGATTGTGGATAAATGAAAACAATTTGAAAACGCATGTGTTCCAATTGAAATCAAACTGTTTGGAATAATAATACGTTTTAAATTTTTCATATTTTCAAAACTCGAATTTTTAATTTCAGTGACACTCTCAGGAATAATAATTTCTTCTAAATTGCAATTATTAAAAGGTCCGTTATAAGTTGTACGCGTAATATTATTTTCACGAGTGTTTTTGATGTTAATTGAAGTGAGTGAATAACATGAATCAAACACGCTACTTACTGAATAAACAAAAGCTGGAATATCAATGCTCTTCACGTTTTCACAATTTGAAAATGCGTAACTGCCAATGTCAACCAAACTTATTGGAAGAACAATTTGTGTAAAATTGATGCAATAATAAAACGCAAATTTTCCAATTGAAAGAATAGTTTGTGGGAATGTGACGTTTTCAAGAGAATATCAAAAGGCAAAAGCGCCATAATTGATATTGCGAAGTGTCTCTGGAAACTCGACTTTCTTTAAATTTGGAAGATCAGAAAAGCAATGTGAATTGATTTGTGAGACCCCATTTGGTATTATTATTTGTGTTAGATATAATGGTAATCGATATTGGTCTCCTCCAATCACTTTGTAACCCATTGGAATGTATTTGTAATATTCAAAATTGTTTAACTCAAATTCTAAATTGGTGCATTGAACTCCACATTTTTCAATGAAATTTTGTTCTTGTTTTGTGACAATTCCCGTGTAATATTTATTTCCACAAAAATCAATTGAAGTTGGTTTTATTATACTTTGGAATAATTTTGTTCCAATTTTTGTCAAAGTTGTTGGAATAGTTAAAGAATTTACACTACACTCAAAACACTCATCTTCAAGTTCTTTCACGCATCCCAAATCAATACTTTTTAATGCGTCCATACCAAAAAAGCCAGTTGATATTTTTGTGACATTTTTTGGAATTACAATAGTGTCAAGTTCTTCACTTGAAAAATTTCCTTGTAATTCATAGAAATAATTTTTATTTTTAATTTCATCAAATTTTAAATAAGTGTCTTTTGTATTGAAATAACATACGTGGTCACCAAAAGTATAACCAAATGGTGTTAAGACTTTTTCATCTTCGTTTGTTACTTTAAATGTGACTTTTTTGTTGTTGTTTGGAATTTCAAGAGAAGTTAGTCCAACACATCCTTCAAAGCAACCGAACGAAATTTTTGCACGTTTGTTGATGTGAAGACTTTTTAAAGATGAACAGTTTTTGAAGCTAAATTGGCATATTTTAGTCACATTTTGCATGTTAAATATATGTTTTAAATTAACACAATTCTCAAATATCGTTTTATTAAATTTTACGATATGAGAAGACAAATAAATTTCTTCTAAATTATCAAATTTGTCAAATGAGGAAAAATTTAAATAAAAAACACTTTGAGACAATATATTACGTGAATATCTCGATCTTTATAAAATGGTATATTTTCTATTTTTGTGAAATTTTCAGGTATAAAAAACACCGAGTCTGTACATTCAAAATCACAGACTTGTGACCAACCGAGTGTTGTATACTTACTGTCACTTTTTAACTCTCCTTCTGAGCCAAAATCGTCATCCAAAGTACACTCAAATGTATCATTCAACTGTTCGACAACATCAACTTCGTTTGGAGAAATTTTGTTACGTATAATTCCATTAGCAACCAAACGGGTTAAACTAGTGCAACCACTAAACACCCCTTCTTCTATTTCACATGCTTCATTAAATACAAGTTCCTTGAGTTTTTCACAGTTTGAAAAAGTGCCAAACTCAACTCGAAGTAAAGTGTTTGGGATAGTAATATCAACAAGTTGGCTGCAATCACAAAAAGCTTCTGCTTTAATTGAAATTAAATTGTCTGGGAGTACAACGCGTGTTAATTTAGTGCATTTTTCGCACATGTAATATGGCAAAACAGTAACGTTCTTGGATATAACAAGTTCCTCTAAATTAGCGCATGAATAAAACAGATTTAAATCGAGCGAAACGACGGTATCAGGAATTGATAATTTGATAATACCACACTCTTCAAAAGCGCCAATTTCAATTGAAATGATTGTGGTTGGAACATTTACAGAAACTAAATTTTTGCAAAGTTCAAAACAACACGACGGTATGACTTTTAACCCGTCACACAGTGTCACTGAAGTGAGTGTGGTATTATTGTAAAAGCAAGAATGGTACAATTCAGTTATATGTGTTGGGACACTAAACTCTTTAAAATCAAAAGTGTTTAAAAATTTATCATCGTATATTTTTATGGTTTTGGGTATTTGAGTAAATGTTGTGATATTTTGTTGTTTGATATCAGATGAAGTTATTGTCACATTTTTAAATTCTACATCAAAGTCTGGAAATAAAGTTTTTGTTTCAGAGTAAGTCACTTTGTACAAGACGACAAGTCGGGATATTCCAGCGAAAATATCATCATATTTTGTGTATAAGTATTGAGTCTCCATATATGGAAACAATTTGGTGGATTTAATAAGAATCGGGTTGTATCGAAATCGGTCAAGTATTTTTCCAAATTTTTTACACGTTAACATCGAGTTGATATAATCTTGTTTATACAAGAAATATTTCATTACGATTTGGAAATGAAAAGCATCTAATTTAACTTCCATTATTAGGTGTTTTTTGTATTTTTTTCAAGATTATATTGTTAATTTATATTTCATATATTATCATGATTTGTTTATAAAAATTCTTAATTTGTTTAAACATTGATTATCAATGAAAATAAATAATAGTTATTTGTTTAATATATATTTCTTATTGATCACCTCATAATAACATGAGGCAATGTTATGATGTTATTATAAATATGATATATTTCCACAGAACTTTGTAATAACAAAGTTATACCACTTTGCAAGATTAATTAATTAATTTTTCATATAAATTAATGAGGTTCGAAGTATTTTTTACAAAAACTTGTATTTGTAATTATTTTAAAGAATTTTTTTATTTAAAAAACAACAAGAAAACACAAATTTTTTCTTGTTTGTAACAAAATATGTTAAAAAGTTAGTCAAAATAACAACGTATTCAAATCATATTAATAAAATTGTTTATGTTTCAAAAATTAGTCTTCTAGTTGTTATCTATTTTGTTCTCTTTAATTTAATTGTAATCATAACATTATGTTGTATTTTATATCGTTATTGACATTATTTAAACAATTATTAGTTGCTATGGTTTGTAATTAATTAATATTAACAAATAAAAGTTTTATTAATTAAAAAAAATACAATTGTGTATATAAATATAATTCTGTGATTGTTCGTAATATCAACTAAAAATTTTTATTAAAATTAAATTATTTTGTAAACGCTCGAGTTTTACTGAGCAATATTTTAAACTATAACATAATTATTGTTTTCCTTTTTCTTCATTGATAAGATAATTATACAACAAAACATAACACCAGTTTTTATTTAATACTGATAACATTTTAATCATGCCTCGGAAAAATTTGCTTTTCAAGAAAAAAAGACTGAAGAGGTTGTTTTTTGCGGCAAAAAAATCGTCTTTGGTAAAACTATTTTTAAAAATACGAAAATAAACGGGACATTAGGTAATATTGAATTGTGATTCCAGAAGATTCAATAATTTTTATCAAATTGTTTTTGATAAATCAACAATTTGTAAATATTTATCTATTTTTTATGTTTTATTAGCACAATAAAAAAACATAATACAAATTAACCAAAAGATTAATTTAACATATGAATTTTATTAACATATTTTCTTGTATAATTAACACACCGAAAAAATAAAATTAATTAACGAAAAAAATAATTAACAATTTAAAAATATTTATCGATTTTTCTTGTCAAATTAACACAGCGAAAATTTACAAATAATTTAACGCAATCAAAATTAACATCTTACTATTATTAACGTTTTTACATGTTAAATTAACAAACTAAAATGTAAATAATTAACGATAATTCAATAAAAAATGTGTATTTCAAATAAACTACATTGTACAATATCTGTTTGTAATTACAAACATTTATTTGTAATTATTAATTAAATATTTTATTTGTTACAGGATAGACTGAGTCAAATATTTAAAACCACAATTAAACAAACATTATTTGATAATTAAACAATACCGTTTCATTGAAATTATATTTCAAAGAATGACTTGTTATAAATATTTAATTTATTATAAATTATAAACATAAAAAATGAATAAAATGATGTCATGTGCATGATCAACATATAAGACTATGGTCATTTTTCAACATGAAATAAAAATTGCATCACAATTAACAACAATTTTTTAATGATAAATCATTTGTGTTAGAAAAAACTATTATTTTAAACTTTTCAATATATCTTTCAACCTGTTTATAATTTTGTTGATACTTATTAATGTACAACATAATTGTTTTAGTATTGTATATTTAATTCTGAATTATATTGTTAAAAAAATAAATGCATTGTAATTTGAGTAGCATTGGTCATTCAATGTGCCAAACAATGACGATATAAGCAGTTGATTTGTCTGGAAAAAAAATACATTTTAACAAACAGTTAGTTAATAATGACATCAATAAAAAACGTGATTATAACTTCTTTTGTATTTTAATGAACAACAAAAACACCAAATTGAAAAATATACAACATTGTAACGGTCCATTTGTTTCAAATCATAAACCAATAGAAGTTTACGCTTTACTTTGTTTAAACATCAAAAACACAACAATAAATTTAATTTTCATTATATGGACAGTAATATTTATATAAGGTACAACAAATTGTGTATTAATATATCATTTGAAACAGCTTATATTTTACATATATATACGTTGAAATCAATAAACACAAAATTGTGACTTTTATGTATTTGAACTTGATTTTTTTGTAAAAAAACATTTTGACATTTAAACAAAAGTGGGTAAATTTATTACTGATTCAACTTCAATACATATTTGTTGTTTTAAAACATTTCGTTGACAACATATCAACAACAATATTAAAATATGTTAACAAAAAATACACAACTATAGTTTTTAATTCATGTTAATTCTTAGACTACAAAAAAACGATTTTAATGTCTTATGTACACGTTTAAGTGAGTCGAAAGTAAAATCCTAAAATTTGTGTAAACTGTGATACTTTTTTAATTTTATTGTTATCTTTTAAACTTTTTGTTTTATGTTACATTTTTACACATTGTAAAGTTACCACTTTTAATATTTTAGGCTGTTTTTAAATCACCAGTGTAGCAATAAACGGTAAAACCCAATACACCAACTGTTGTTATCAAATTAATGAAAATTGCTAATTAACAAATGCTTCCATTTTAATTAATCATAATAGTTGTAGTATTATCAAAATATACATGTTCACTTTTTGTGTTGTAATATAAAAAATGATAAAACGATAGTTAAGAAATATTTGGATTAATATCTCGCTTGCACATCATTTTCAACAAAAAACTGTTGAATGAAAATTGAGGATATGGAAGTGGTTACACAATGAAATTATTAACAATTGTTTATGTTTGATTTTTCTTTGTATTAACAAATCGTCAATGCAAACACATATAATTACAATTAATAATTGAAAAGAACAATGTCATTAACAGTCATTATTTATTCAATAATTTAATTTTACAATTAAATTTGTA